>NC_065514.1:2867581-2882703 GCF_006386435.1 Epinephelus moara
ATAGCAGGAATTAGTGAGCAGCTAGTAGCAAGAGGGAAACACAAACCTGACAGACACTGTAAAGATGAGCAACTGGGGAGACAAGGAATTGTGCGCCCTCCTTGTCCTCGCAAATGAAGAGGCCATTAACCGTCAGATGACGGGGACGGTGAAGAACAGACCGACTTATGAGAGAATCACTGAAGGACTGACCAGCCGCGGCTTCCCTCCCACGTCACTGTTTACGTCACACACTGAGTTACACATTAGGCCCGTTTCCACCGCAGGAACTTTGGGGTAATTTTACGGGGCCGGGGCCATTGGTGTCTCCACCGCAGGAACCACTCCCGAAGGACAGAGTACCCGAACTTTTACAGGGGCTAAACAAGTCCCTGCCTCGGAGTAGGTACTCAGAACGGCCCTGAAAAACTCCTGGCTGGGGCTTGGGGTTTACTTGGTGCTGATTGGATATAAGGCGGGATGTGACGTCAACAGAAAGCGACAAAATAGCCGGCATTTTTAAAACTCAGCAGACGAGGGTTAGCTCACAGCTTCCACCACCATGTAAACGAAGAGACACGCCAGAAACCCAGCAACCACCTCAGCTCCTTCCATGTTGATTATCGTCTTTCTTATGTCTGCTTTCTTCTTCTTACTTCTGCTTGGTACTGCTGCTTCTTCTTCTTTGTTGTTCTTCTTTGTTTGTTTCTTTGCTGCGTCGCCCCGGTTAAAATGGTCGCACAACGATTACGTCACATCCAGAGCCCGGTAACTTTACAGGAACCTTCCTCCTACTCCGCCGCACAGTGGAGACACGGCGGTTGAGAGGGCCGAGCAAGAGGACGTTCCTGTAAAGTTCCTGCCCCCCAAATAGTACCAGAAACTTCTTCAGTGGAAACAGGCCTATTGTGTTACTTGCTCACGCCCCCCATTGCCCCGAAAAAGGCGCATTCTGTATAAACAAAAGTAGGTAGGCGGCATTTTGCTGCACTCCCCGATTTTGTTTTTATACTGCCAATGCTGAAAAAAGACTGATTGAGCTTTCCTGCAAATTTGCACAATTCCTGTTTAAAAAGGGCTACTGACAGTTCATCCAAACATCACCAAACTCATTAGGATTTTTTGAGTTACACTACTGAGGCATGTCCCCAAAATGTTTCTGCAACTGATCAATAGGTAGGAACAGTGTTGCTAAAAAAGAGCGGCGCAGATTTGGACAGAGCGGTATGATCGCCATAAAACCTGTTATTTGTTGTGAACCGTCAAAGCTCTTCAAACGGTTCATGCTGACTTAAAACCAGGAACTGCTGCTTGCACCTTGTTTTTATTTTCATTTGCACTCTTTTCTACTTTGTATTGCACTCAAGACATATAAAGTTCTATCTTACAAGTCTCCGCAGAGATGTGAATCAGAATATTACTCTACAACTGATGCACAAATTTGCTCAGACGTGTGTCAGATAATATTAACGCCACCTACAGATACAACCTTCATTCATCAACTCGACCCACAGAGCAGAGGCTACATATGGAGATCTGATTCACATTGATATGGAACCTGACCGTGCATTAAACTTGTTGCCTGACAGCTTCAGTTACTTCCTGTCCATTGATAACCATGTATCTCCAGATGTGTTGATGTTGACTGTTTGTGATAAACGTGTTGAGAAATTTCTCCTCCTTCTTACACTAAATGAGCTCTTTAAAACCCTCTGGGATCAGCTGGAGAAGTCGTCATCACCAAGCTGAACACAGGCTGTTTGTGTGACTTTTTACAGCTACCACCCAACAGGATATAACCGAGTTCAAATGAGCACAAGCTGAAACATCTACAGCAGGAAAATGACACAGTGATGCAGCAGGAATATGAATCCAAAAACATCAGCATAGGAACAATTAGTACTTTTACTTTAAGTACATTTTGCTGATACATACTTGTACTTCAGGACAGTTTTGGATGCATTACTTGTACTTGTAATGGAGTATTTTCACACAGTGCTATTTGTTCTTTTACTGCTCGATCAATACTTTTACTTTAAGTACATTTTGCTAATACACATTTGTACTTAAGTAAGGCTCTGAATGCAGGATTTTGACTTGTAATGGAGTATTTCCACAGTGTAGTATTAGTAATTTTGCTGCAGTAGAGGATGTGAGTGCTTCTTCCTCCACACCCTGTGATAATGTAATGACAGTAATGTGATTACTCCTCATGATGTGACCTGCTGGTTAGTGCTGATGATGCTGACCGCAGTAATCACCCTGACAGTCAGATAAACCCGCAGCAGCCTGTCTCTCACACTCACACACACACACACACACACACACACACACACACACAGACACACACACACGTCACCACATTATTAGCGGTGATTCATCATGAACACAGAGGATGTGTCTGTATCAGAGGAAACATCACAGCTCTGCCTGCTCTCCGCCCAGATCACCACACCAACGTCAGCTAGCTTAAAAACACAGCTAGCTCATGTCGGCTAGCAAAACAATGACGCGCTGTGTCTTACCGTGATTACCGTGAGTGTCTCCGGCCCCTCTGAGCTGACGGTAAGACGGTCGGTGAACTCTCCCGGTGCCTGTGTGGTTATATTCCGCCGTGTTTTACCAGTAACACCAGCCGTTTCCTGCTGCTGGGTCGATGGCTGGAAACACCAGTCACATCCGGGTTCTCTACACCAGGAGGAATTCAGAGGAGAGGACGATGACGTCAGAGCCAGGCAACCCGAACCCCGGCGCATGCGCAGTAGTTTCTGTTGTCTTCACCTATTTCTTCAGCCTTCTTCTAAGGTTTTTAACAGTTTGGGCTGTACAGTGTCTACTGCCCCCTACAGGAGGAGGAGTGAGTCACTACAATCACAGTTCATGCTGTTAATAATTACCAGAGTCCATTGAAAACATCTCTGCCACACAAACACTCTGCTGGTGGAGCTCTATCAGTGAGCATTGCCCAGTTATATGCACCACAGTGACCACAGACACGGCCCTGCCCACATCTAAGTCCTGTATAGCTTTGCAAAGAAATTCCAGAAATGTAATCCTGATTCTTTTTCACTTGATCTTCAACACAATAACCTCTGCTACACATTTGAATCGTATGCTGCTGCAACTTTTAATAAAGTAGGTAATAAACATGCACCTATTGAAAAGTTAAGACTAGCCACAGTGCAACAACACAGCCTGCACTATATTTACACGCCTACATATACCCTCCTGAGACCCTGTGTCCTCTTATGAGGATCTCACATTCTGGGTTTACTGCACCTTATACTTCATGCTACTGAACTCAGACCTGTTGTCCTCGTCTGTGGACACTTTTTGTGCCATCTAGTGGCAGTAAGAGCACAATACACTAATCCATGTAAAAACAAGATGGCAGCCATCTCTGCCAAGTCAGTCTGCAGCTGATCCTGATACAAAAGTGGAAAAAACCTGATCACGTTTAATTGTTGAAATTTGTTTATTTATGATTAATAATGTTTGTAGTTAGACATGGCAACACAGGAGGAGGAGCTTAAAATCAACTGTAAATGTAACAGGAAGTCGGTGCAGAGCAGCTCAGACTGGCCTGATGTGCTCTCTCCTCTTGGTTCTGGTTTGAATTTGGTGTAAACAACATGGAAGCATGGATCCATCCTGCCTTGTATCAACGCTTCAGGCTGCTGCTGGTGGTGTAATGGTGTGGGGGAGATTTTCTTAGTACCAACTGAGCATGGTTTAAACACCACAGCCTACCTGAGTATTGTTGCTGACCGTGTCCATCCCTTTATGACCACAGTGTACCCATCTTCTGATGGCTACTTCCAGCAGGATAACGCACCATGTCACAAAGCTCACATCATCTCAAACATGACAATGAGTTCACTGTACTCCAATGAATGTTTCCAGCACCTTGTTGAATCTGTGACACCAAGAATTAAAAAGGAGGTCCCACCTGGTACTAGCAAGGTGTTCCGAATAAAGTGGCTGGTGAGTGTACATATATGTATATGGAGGAGGACAGGTAGGTTGAAGGGATGGCGTGTCACCCGAGACGCCTGCAGAGCTGCAGACCACTGTTCAAGGTTCAAGACCAACAAACAAAACTGATTATGAATCAGTGAGTCATTGCAGGGTTAGCGCCCCTAAACCAGGTATTTCAAGCCAAAACATTATCTTTCCTAACCATAACCACACGCTAACCACTGCGTTGTTGAAACATAAAGAAACATATCTGCTTCATTATGACGTACAAACGTAACATATCCATGGTTTGCAATAATGGACCATGCGATTTCATGTGAGTAATCTGTATGTTGTTAATCGTCCTCTGAGTGAGTGAAAACATTGAATTTCCCCTCAGGGGATTAATAAAGTAAAATAAACTTAAATAAACTTAATAAACTTCATTTTTATAAAAGTAAACAAATAAACGGTTTCCATGTAGTAATCCTCAAACACCATGTAATTCAGTCCTCCTGTGTTTCTGTTTTTGGCCTCGTCAGGTCAAAGTGAATCCACACACCTTCAGTCAACATCAGCCGTATCAGCGCGTACAGACGGGACCTGAGCCTGTACAAAACACACTGTGCAGCTGGGACTGACCTGCCTTTCACATTTATCACACAGCGGCTTGTTTCAGTCGCTCAGAGCCTATTTTCAGGTCACAGCTCCACACATGGTGGTGCAGTCCGGGACAGAGTCCTGAGCAGAGACAGCACGTATTAGCTCTGAATAAACCCACTCTTCCTCTTCTCATCGACATCGTTCAATATCCCTGAACAAATATTTACAGGATCAGACTTAGCGGGCGGCTGCTTTGTCCCACAGAGGCCAAAATAAGCCTTCCTGGTACCAATACACTTGCATAACTTGATGTGATGCCTAAACCTGTCCATGTGTTGTTCTGTCCATGCAGTGCCATGACCAGTGTAGTGGATTACATTTAAATTAAACTGGTAGTTTTACATTTTGTAGCAGCTTGTTGATAATTCAACAGCATTCATATCTGCATCTTGAATCGAGAGAGAGAGAGAGAGAGAGAGGGAGGGAGAGAGAGAGAGAGAGAGAGAGAGAGAGAGACAGAGAGACAGAGAGAGAGAGATTTTGAGTTAAAGCTATTTTAAACATTTTATGTATCAGTTTATAGTGTATGTACTCTAACATGCAGCAAAGTTTTAAAAACAGGTATGTTTGTACAGCTTTATTGAACTTCAGAAAGTTAAGTTAACACAAAGTCAACAATTCCTTACAGAGATTTATGTCACAGCTAATTGAATTATGGAAGCTAACTATACTTGATTTTATTTGTACTGTGAAAACAAAGTACCTGGTAAAAAGTACTTGATATATTTGGAGCCCAGTCGCACTCTGAAGTCAACAGTATCTGGTGCTTGAGCAGTGACCTGCGGCGTCAGACACCAATGAAAAAAGGCGTCCTGTAACGTCAGCATGATACACAGTCTGTTGCCGCTATTGTTTAACTTAACAGCAATTAATCTGACTGGGGCGGGAGGGCCGAGGTCTGAGTGAGAATGTTTGTTGATCTTTCAAAATCAAGTTAGAGTCCCTTAAAATAACAAAGTAAAGCTTTTAAATTAAGAATATTTGTTTAACTTACAAAATGAAGTTACTGAAAGGTAAAATATTTGATGTAATCAGTTTCACCATTTCTTTTTAATTATATTAACTCAGGTTTGAGTGTTTAGCTCCTCTCAGACATCTCAGCTCATTCACAAAGAAACCTGAACAGTTTGAGAATGTTGTCTGTCTATAAATGTCTCAGTGGCTGACTGTGTTTGACCATCTGAACCCTGCGGGCCTCTCAGGTCATCAGGTCACCGGGCCGCTCGCTGAACACGGAGCGTTCAGTCACCGAGCAGCACAGACAGCTGCAAACCTCCAGAGATCAGACACCAACTTTACACAGGCTACGATTCAAAACTGTGATGTCCTGCTCCTGTAACACTCATCATGAACACTCTCACCCTCCTGCCACATCTTTATTTCTCTGCTCTTAGTTTCATTTCCCTGAGAAAGATTTCTATTTTTTGTCTCTATTTTGGGCTCATTTGTGTCTCCTTGTAGTCATTTTGTGTCTCTTTGTAGTCATTTTGTGTCTCTTTGCGGTCATTGCGTGTCTCTGTAGTCATTTTGTGTCTCTTTGCGGTCATTGCGTGTCTCTGTAGTCATTTTGTGTCTCTTTGCGGTCATTTTGTGTCTTTTTGTAGTCATTTTGTGTCTCTTTGCGGTCATTGTGTGTCTCTGTAGTCATTTTGTGTCTTTTTGTAGTTGTTTTGTGTCTCTTTGTGGTTGTTTTGTGTCTTGTCGTAGTTGTTTGGGTCTGTTTGAGATACATTTATGTCTCTTTGAGGTAAATTTGTGTCTCCTTGTGATTGTTTTAACCCTTTCTTTGCACCTTTTTTTGTGTCTCTTTGTAGTTGGCATGTCTTAATTTGACATTTTGCAGATGAAGGCCAGGGGCCCCTGGAAACTTTAGGCCCCCTGGACCTGTGTCCAGTTAGCCCGCTCAGTAATCCATCCATGCCCCAAACCCCCAAGGTCCTACGTGTCCCTCTCAGTGTTGAAACAAAACCTACAAGCCTGGAAGCAGACGACAGTGTGGACGTTGTGCAGCAGGGAGATCTGATATGATAAACTAAATGCACTAATTAATTACAAGAATGAAAAAAAGCATGTAAATAATCATGATTACTTTATTAGTGAAGACAGTTTTATCATGTACTCTGCAAATCATTTTCTCAATTGCTTGATTAATCATTAAGTGCATTAAATATCAAACATTACTGAGAGTTTCCCAGAGTCCAAGATGACAGTTCAAATGTCTTCAGTCCAAAATATTAAGAATATATAAATCTAGAAAAATGACTCCAATGAATAATCAGTCAAAATTAATCCATTAATCTTAATACGTGTTTCAGGCCAGGATTTTGTTTGACTGTGAGCTTGTCGTACATCCTGTGAAGCTCGTTCAGTCCCAGATCACAGCAGGTGTTTACATGTCGTCAGCCTCCGGGGCTCTTTGTGAGGACACATCGTCTCTGTGGTGGAGGACGAGGAGCAGGAGGGTCGGTTACGCTACGTACTGCTCCGTCCGTTGGACTCTGCAGCTCCGACATTGGGACACAGCTATGGACTCTGGAATTTATCAGCTGACCACCGACTGCATTTATTGACTGATCCCAAATCAGACTGGCAGCATGACAATCATTCACATGCCAGAGATTTTTTGGACAACATTTGCCAACTCCAGCATGTAGAAATATCAGTATCAGCAGTATCTGCAGCGGCTCTGACAACATGAAGTGATTATCAATATCTCTTAAAGGGTAACTTTGGTCTTCTCAACCTGGACTCTGTTTTCTCATGTTTTTGGTTATGTAATGGAAACAACTATTTTTGAAAATGGTCTGATATTAAGAGACAAACAGGCAAGGAAACCTCTGTGAGCAGCTGAGCACCATCAGTGTACGTCCACTAAAAATGTTTGCTTCAGTCACTGACAGGCTTGGACTGTTATTCTAGGTGTTTAAAAAAAAATTCAAAAGGATTCCTGAATAGATAGAGCTTTGTGTTAAAGATCCCCAAAATCACCATCACCAAACCCACCAGACTCCATTTAAATAAACTGTGATTGAATCATCATTAAACACACTTCACTCAAAGTCAACAGGAACAAAATGAAACTCACAGAAACCATCTTGGTTCATCTTTCCACTGTTCCAACAATCACCAGCTCTGGTTTGGTTGAAATTAACCCTTAATTCACCAGTTAGATGTGACAACATGCTGCCTCTATACACACTAACATGACTGTTTATTTAAATGGAGTCTGGTGGGTTTGGTGATGGTGATTTGGTGATCGTCTTCTTTAGTGTCCTGACCCTTCCCTCTGTCCTGGAGCTAATATACAACAAGCCATAGGGGTAGAAAACACACTGGACCTGGTATACACTCTCATCTGTGACGCATATGAAGCCGTCCCCACCCCCACCCCCCCTGCCCCCACCTCAGCCAGTTGGACCACTTGTCATTCATGCTGCTCCCAGCATACAGACCACTGTTAAGGTGCTCCAAGCCAGCACACAGCACCACCAGAAACTGGTTGGAAGGAGCTACTCCAACCTGCAGGACCACTTTGAGACCACAGACGAGGAGTATGTTCAGGGAGGCAGCACACACACGTGTGGAGGAGGACACAGATTCTGTGACTGGATACACAGAGAGGTGAATTGAGGATGTCACCTGTTTAAAGCCTGTCACTCCATGAGCCAAGCAGAAACCATGGCTTACAGCTGAGGTCTGTAAACTGCTGAGGGCACCGGACGCTGCCTTCAGATCAGGGGAATCAGGCGTATGTGGCAGGACATTCAGGCCCTAATGGACCACAGAACATCTGGACAGGTTAACAACAGTGACATGGATGCATTAAATAGCATGATTTGAAGCCCAGAATGACACACTGGCATCTGGCACCCTGCCCACTTCATCTGGACCGAGGCGACATGAGGATGACCCTATCCAGAGTCAGCCCACACACGGCTGCAGGACCAGACAACATCCCAGGGCGTGTGCTCAGACACTGTGCTAACCAGCCAGCTGATGTCCTCTCAGACATCTCCCCGAGCCAGGCTTCAAAGAGGCCACCATCATCCCCAAAAAAGCAGACTGTGACACTATCGCACTCACTCCCATCATGATGAAGTCAATGGACAGTAATAGGACATATCAGATCTTCCCTCCCCACCTCACTGGCCCCGCTTCAACCCTGCACCCTCACTGTCTCACCTGGACAACACAAACAGCTATGCCACAACACTATTTAATGACTTTAGCTCAGCACGTAGCACAGTCATCCCTCAGGAGAGCTGGCAGGTAAACTCTCCATGCTTGGCATCAACACATCCCTCTGTGACTGGAGTTTGGACTCTGATGGAGGGAGCACAGTCAGTGCATATTAGCAACGGGACATCAGGCACCGTCACGCTGAGTGCAGGAACCCCCCAAGGCTGTGTGCTCGGCCCGCAGCTGTTTATGCTGCTAACTCATGACTGCACTGCCAAAACAAACTCCAATCAAACTCAACAATAAACAAACTAATCACGTCATTAAATTTACTGGTGAGCTGGTGCAGAGGAAATTACCTTTCTGTCAATGAGGACAAAAACAAAAGAGATAGTGGTGGACTTCAGGAGGACGGCATGTGATCAGGAGCTCCTGGACGTGAGCTGGGGTCTCGTTTATAAAACAATGTGTAGGATCCATACTAAAAATGTACGTACGGACAACAGCCCCCAAAAAAGTTCAGGCTTCCACCTCACCATCTGCGTCACCAATTTCCCGTCTACAAAATGTTCGTAGGCATGAGTCAAAGTTTCTCTCATCAAGTCTTTTTGTATCATCCTGGTCTCACTCCAAAGTCGTCGAAATCCGGTGCTTGGGTAGTGACTTGTGGCGTCAGACACCGTCGAAAAAAGCCTTCCTTTAATGTCGGCACGATGCGTGGTCGGTCACTGTTATAGTTTAACGGTGCTTAGCGACATCAGGGAGAAACGCAGCGAGACAATAACGGAAGTTAAGGTGGCGAAAGTCCAAGTAGGCCGGGAGGGAATGGTGGTAGATGGGTTCATAAGATTATAAACCCAACCACGTGTGTTGGTTGTTGGAGGAAAAATAATGCCAATTGGTGGTGTTGTACTGACGTAGTGCTTTTATTTTTAAAGAGACTGTATACAAACTGTACATTTCCTGTGAAAACATAAGTGTATTTTGAAAACAGACAATGCATGTAACAGGCTGAAGTTGACACGGCGTCCCAGAACGTCAACAACCAACACACCCAGGGTACCTTGGACGTCATATGTGGACGTGGAAAGTCCATGACCAAATGTCAATATGTGACGAGGACAGAGTGAGACAGACATAATTCTAGTTTTGGTCGAGTTTAAGAGCTGTTTTAGATCTGTAAAGGTGTGTTGTAGGGTGTTAAAGTCGGTTTGTAAATTTGAAAAGGCCATCTCTGCAGTGGGGACGCAGGAGAAAGTCCATGACCAAACGTTGATATGTGACGAGGTCGGAGTGAGAATGTGTTGTCTTTATAGATCACAACTTTTGAAGACAAACCTGGACCAGCGGGACAGTTATGTGTGGATGCTATTTATAGATTATAGCTCCGCCTTCAAACCCCCCCCCATAAACTGGCCATCAAGCTGGACCACCTGGGCCTCAACACACACCTGAGCAGCTGGGTCCTGGACTTCCTCATGGGCCAACCACAGACTGTGCGCATGGGGAGACAGGTCTCCTCTAGCATCACCCTGAACATCGGTGCACCACAGGGCTGTGTGTTGAGCCCCCTCCTCTTTTCCCTCTACACTCTGGACTGCAAACCTACCCATGAGGCCAATACCATATTAAAGTTTGCAGATGACACCATCGTGGTAGGCAGGATCATGGCAAATGACGAGGCCGCCTACAGGACAAAGGTAGAGAACCTGGTGAGCTGGAGCCGAGAAAACAGCCTGATCCTCAACGCAGCAAAGATGAAGGCAGATGATCCTGGACTTCAGGAAGAGACAGAGGGCCCTTCGTCCATCACCCCATCACCATCACTGGTGAGATAGTGGAGGTTGTGCAGAGCATCATGTACCTTGGTGTCAACATCAGCCACGACCTGACCTGGTCCGTCAACACCACGGTGACAGCCAAGAAAGGACTTCAGAGGCTTCACTTCTTGAGGTGCTTGAAGAGAGCACGCCTCCCAAAACAGCTGCTGGTGAGCTTCTACAGGTCAGCCATTGAGTCAGTGCTCACATACTGCATCACAGTATGGTACTCTGGTTGCACCACTGAGAACAGGAAAGCTCTCCAGTGCATCATTAAGTCTGCAGAGAGGATCATCGGCACCCAGCTCCCCAGACTAGAGGTCATCTACCAGACCCGCTGCATCCGGAGGTTTAAGGGCATCATCAGAGACAGCACACACCCTGGACACTGCTGAACACTACCCCCCTCCCCCCTCTCTCACACACCCGCCCTACTCCTCAGGAGCCCCCACCGCCCTCCTCCCTCTCTTTACATCAATACACACACACACACACATATACACACACACACACACACACACACACACACACACACATAGCACTAATGACACTTTAAGGACTTGGACTTTCTTGCACAAGTTTTTTATATTTTATATTGTATATTCTTGATAATTGTGCCCTATTGTATATTTGTCTCTTTGTTTTTACTTATTTTATCTTTATATTTATAAGCATGGGCAGCTGGAGGACTGCACCAACAGAATTTCATTGTTTGTGCAAAGACAATAAAGATTATTCTATTCTATTCTATAACGCTGCGTTTCTTCCACCAACAGGGCTCTCATTTTAGTGCAGAGCGTCAGACTGAATTTACCAACGCACCATGTCAGGTCACTCACTCTCCGGGACCGCCAGTGTTACTTGAATAAGTAAACACTGACCAACGGGACCAGACTGGCCGACCCGTATGCTCTCACTCAGTGGATGGATGATGTCACAGGAAGCCAATCTTACAAAGGAGGACCACACTTGTTTGTTTTGCTATGGAAGCTAACGTTAGCTAATGTGCTAAAAAGTTAGCGTTCCAGAGAAATCCAATATTCCTCTTAATCCCTCCCCAGTTTCTGATGAGGTGGACATGATAACCCTTAATACACATAACCTTATTCATCCCTACAACAGGAAATACTTTTTCCCTAACCTGATATGAAGTGTGCGCTGCACATGTGAGCATTTTTGATGATGGCCTCCGTCCAGTCCTTTGGTCTTATCACATTTAACCATAGTTGTCTTTGTTTTTGTTGACGGGCAGTGGCGGCTGGTTTTGAGCCATGACTCCTTCTATTCTGGCTCCCAATAACACAACAAGACAAACACATTTTAACACTCCTATGGAGCCTACAGCCCTGTGGGGGAGAGGCAGCTGCACCTCCAGCTGATAACATGATGTCATCGTGACGTCAGCCCTAAAAGGGTCTGTATAATATTTATTCCTCTCTACTCACCTATTGTTATTTGTACGAGTATTCTCAATGCACTTTATTACACTTTAATGTTGTCGTGTCCATGTTGAACGTCTCGTTTGCTTCATGGTCTTTACTGCACCTGGATTCATGAGTAACGACATTTCTTCCGACGACACTTCCTGATGGATGTGATTTTGGGTTTGTCCGTATGGAACTGTCTCTGAAAGCAGCGGCAGTTTACTCTGATTCTGAATACTAATTTATTAATTTCTAAAAGTTTAACTACCAGTACAATACAGTCCCATCTCTACCAGGAAAATAAAATAACAGTTGTGCATGATAAATATAAAAAATGTAGTGACAGTTATGAAATAACAGATGTGCGGGAAAAAAAGTGAAATTTATGCAACACCAAATTATGAAACAGACGTCTTTTTTGAATAAAAATTTGGACTTATCAGGTCAAATCATGAGATACTACACTTTAAGAAAGTAAAAAATCAAAGTAAAAATAAACTTAGTACAATAAATTAAAATATGACTGTGCTGACTGGTGCTGCGATGTAATTCTCATAATTTTTAAGACAGTTCATTTTAATTAAGTCAAATTTTTGAAACTCATAATGAACGTGAAAATGAGATACTTGCAAATCAAAATAATCATGGTAGGCTAAGTGACCTTCCATACATATTGAGTTCATTAATTTTAATTAAGTCAAATTTTTAGGACTCAAAATGATGAGCTACTGGGCGAAGAGAGAAGCGCCTAAGCTAAAACTGTAATTAAGTCAAACCTTTAAAACCCAAACTGATGAGCTCTTTGGAAAAATAAACCTGAATCATGTGGTTAAATACTTACAGAAGGTTAGTTTGACCCGAGTGAGCCTCCATACCTGACACATGAAACATGCCTCCTGAAACAAAGGGAGGATCCACGCCGCTCAGTGTGGCGCTCAGGCCTCCGCGGACTCGTCGATCACTCCGTCAGCGCGCTCTCTGATTGGCTGTGTGCAGCTGTTCACGTGAACCTGGCGTGGGTTTCGCTGCAGGGGGACAAAAGTGTGCAACGAGTTTAAAATGTGAGGAGACAGGAGCTCGAGACCAGAGCGGCCACACCGACACCATCAGCGATGGTTCCCACACACCGGAGAGCTGCCGCGTGACGTCAACGTAGAATAACCGTCCAGGTGACTCCAGGTGTCTCCAGGTGACTCCAGCTCCAGGTACCTGCTGCACTCTATTTTAATGAGCTCATGAGTTTCAGCCAGTTTGCTTTAACAGTGACTTAGTTTATTTGTGCCTGTAATATCTGAGCAGCCAATTAAAAATCAATATCATGTGCGTGACGTAGCGTCCCACAGGTGTGTGAGGCTGACCAGCAGGGACAGAGGTGCAGAAATGACACCGTGACATTATTAAAACCTGCGCAGCGTGCAGAGGGGTGTGTGCTGTCTGCAGCACCAACATTTTTTACAGTGGACAGGTTGTGGAGAAACTTCCGCACTACCTGTGTGAGGATTAGAAGACTCCTACGACATATGAAAAACACTTCAAAACAAAGTCACAGACAGTCACAGATATTAAAGGCTCCAGAGTTTCTGACGTCACTCAGCAGCAGGTAGGCTGCAGGATTTTAACTTTTGAGTAAAGTCATTTCTGTCTCTCCGTCCTGCTGGGACTTTGATCAGAGGTGCTGCTTTCTCCTCTTACTTTGCTCTAAATGTGTGTCCGTGTTGTAGTTTACATGATGCACCTGAACGCAGCTCATTTCTTTGGGAGAATCAGGTCATTAAAGTTATGTATTGGTTATGTTAAAGGAAAACTTCACCCACAAAATGAGCAGCTCAGTGACTCTGACGTGTGTACGGTGAGCACAGGGTCCAAAACAGGCCAAAGGTTCTCGTGAATTAAAGTTATCAAGGTCAAAACTTTATCAAAACAAACTCACACACACCTTCTGCAGCGTGATCAGAGTCTGATTTATCCTGTTGTACTTTGACTTTACACTAAAACATCACAACAGAAATCACTTCCTCTGAGGAGCGGCGTTCCCTGAGCCTGTCCTGGCACGCTGCTCAACCCCGAGACGAATGTGTTTTTAAACATTTGATTCCCGTGTGTGTGACTTAGGAAGGAAGAATGTGATGTGAATGTCATGTGATGGCTATAAATACCAGCTATTGACACACCTGTACCAGTTTTGATCCGGTTACAGAGGCCGTGAGTGGGGAAATAAATTACACTGTGTGAGTGTGATTTTAAATCGTTTTCTCTCCTGTGTTCATGTTAAAGAACAAGTGGAACAAAAACGTCTTGGCTGGATTATCCCTCAGACCCTGTGTCCTCATGAGGACGTCACATTTTGGGTTTACTGGACCTTATGCTACATTCTGCTTAAAGGAAATGGCCACTTTAGAGTGAAAATACAGACAGTACCTACTGACCCTCATGCCAACAAGAAGTCCAGTGTAGTTTTTAATCCACAAAACTCGTTCGGGGTATCGGAGGATAACAGCTAGCCGGAATAACAGCTACACTTGAAGTACATGGAACCCACATTTTGAAAATGTAATAAAACTCTGCTAATGCATTTCAAAAACGTCAGAACGGCTCGTCCGTCGTAATCCAAGTGCCCTGAAGCTGCGGCATGCAAAATTGACTTAAAAAGACGTAATTTACTCCACTTTTATAGCATCATTTCTCACCGTGGTCAGTTAGCCTGCAGGCTGCTGTGTTTACATGGCAACGTGCGCTAGACTCGAGAACTAGCACCCCCACTAGCCATCAGCTACAGTAGATTACGTCTTTTCAAGTCAGTTTTGTCGGTAGTCCAATGTCTTGTCGGGAAGCTACGGTTCCGCTGTTTCACGTGATATGCGTGGCTTCTCACTATGACGAACTGTCGCAGAGAAAATCCATAGAGAAGAACAGGTGTGAATTTGGACGCACTATTCGTCGTTCGGGCCAATAAGGTTAAACTCATGTAGGAGTTTTAATAATTTCAGTCCAGCACCTCTGGAACCAGCAGTAACCCTTCAGACATGGTACCTAGACCCTCGGTGTGTTCAGACAGTCCTCTTAAATGTGGGCGGGGTTGTTGTCACTCACTGCTCCGTCC
>NC_065514.1:2882842-2918024 GCF_006386435.1 Epinephelus moara
TTCTCTTTCATTTTATAGTTGTAGTTTACTGATGTATGAACAGAGGTTACATAAAACCAGAGTGATCGTCCTCTACTGACCAATCAGACTGCGGGGTTTCTAGCTCCACCTTTTAGTACCAGATCTGTGTGCTAGGTACCCCAACAGAGGGGGGACCAAACATGGGGACGCTAAGGAACGCTTCTGTTGGGACCATCCACAACTCTCACTGTGGGAATGGAAAAAGAGCGAACTGAACCGTACTGCTTGGTGGAGACGGGGCTTAATTGTCATCTCTTTCTTTCAGCTAGAAATATATTTTATTGGCATGATGTGACACAAACATTACATTAACAACAGATTTTTTTTTCTAAAACCTTTTTTCCCACGTGTTAATTAACAGATTAGGAAACAGTTTAGATAAAACTTAGAAAATGGATCACCAGAAGTTGTTTCTCACTTGCCTCTCGGGGCTTCTGTATCCGGTTCATGACTTTCACTGGACTTTGATCAGGAGCGTATCTGTGCTCCTCAGGTCGATATGCTCTTGATATGACACATTAAAGAGACCCTTCAAAGGGTTAAATGTTCTCAGAGATGTTTCCCTCGGCCAGATGTTTCGTTTTTTTGTCTCGTTGCAGGTCGACATGCTAAAATCACCTGCACCTTATATCCTACTGATGTTATACTGTTAAACTACGCCCTCAAATTTGACTTGACTTTAGACTTGATTTCTCCACAGTGGCAGAACAGATTGTTACTATTTAAACTGCATTTGAAAAATCAATCTCCCTTCACTCTTTTGCAATTTGAACTGTGAAGCTATCTCTCACCAGTCTGTCACAATATTAGTTTATATCTCGAGAGATAGGACCCCGGGGACATTTCATCAAACCAACTCAGAGCTTTAAAACAGCCTAACAATCATCTGTCCTCTCTCTGTGTTTCAGTGCACTGTTCCTGTTTCCTCCCGAGCCCACCATGCCGATCGACATGGCATTACCTCTGTACCTGTCCAAAGAGGAGTTTGTCTACAGGACATCTCCTAAAACATGCAAACCTGCCCTGAACTCCTGCCTGAGGTTCCAGCCCTCGCCCTGCGTGGAGCAGATGGAGCCCACGGATGGAAGGTCCTCCAGGAAAGACTCGAGAAAAGCCAAGAAGCAGGTGACGTTTGCCGACCACAGGGGGCTGTCTCTAACCAGAGTGAAGCTCTTCTCCCAGTTCACCGATCCCATCGATATTCCCGTGAACATCCAGGAGATGCTCAGCTCTGCTCTGTCTCTGACGGCTGAGGAGGACAAACTGGTGCTGGACTTCACTCAGCCCTCCTCAGACTACCTGCACTTCCGTCAGAGCCTGGAGAAGAACTTTGTCTGTCTGGAGTACTGCGTGTTGAAGGAGAAGTCCTTGGCGGGAACCGTTAAAGTCAAAAACGTGTCCTTTGAGAAGTCTGTGAAGCTGCGGGTGACGTTCGACAGCTGGAGGAGCCACACGGACGTAGACTGTGAGTACATGAAGGACACGTATCCCAGCTCGTACAGCGACACCTTCTCCTTCACCGTGTCTCTGCCAGATCAGCTGATGCTTCATGAGCGGGTCGAGTTCGCCGTCTGTTACAAGGTTGATGGACGTGAGTACTGGGACAGCAACGATGGGAGCAACTACAGGATCATCTGGTCCTCCATGAAGAGGAGCCAGCAGAGCGCCTGCAGCCGCCACTCTGACTTTGGGATTCATTTTGACCGATACGGCAGCCCCACCTGCTCACACGGGATCTTCCCTGATTGGTCGAGTTACGCAGGATATGAGAATAGCGGCCCGTACTACTGAACAGGACGTTTGTGGTGTTTACATCCCACGTTGAGCTTCTGTTGATGTTGCACATCACACACCTGCTGACTCGCCAAAATGTGGACGAACTTCTGAATTATTTTTGTCTTTGTGTCAGGGGTTACCTGGGGTTACCTCAACGCGAAAATATTATGTAACCTTCCTGTTCCTGTTATGTCATCGCTGCTCGACTGCTAATGGTTCTTTTCATTTTCAGTTCATCATTTTATTATTTTCTTCATTTATTCCAAGTTTCAGAGATCTTGTTTTGTGCAAGCAGAGGTCCAAAACTCACATATTCAGTTTATTGTGATATAAAACAGAGAAAAACTGAATATGTTTGGCATTTTTGACTTTAAAAAAAGAGAAAGAAAAATAAACCATAAATAAATTATCAAAATAGTTGCAAATTAATTTTCAGTCAGTCGCCTAATCATTTAACCGACCAATAATTTTATCTCCACACAGCCTTACCTCAAAGTAACAGTTATATTTCCCACCAGTTGCTGCCTCTATAGACGGTTTGAAATAATGGACGTAGCCACAGTGACATCATGGACTCCCATCTTGCATTTTAGCTGACGTCATCTTGGATTTTTGGAGCCACAAGTGACCGTACGCATGGTGCTAACCCTAATGCTAGCTGAGGGTCTTTGATTTTTGGAGCTAGAAGTGGCCATATTTGGACGAAAGGGTGGAGCTAACCATAACGCTAACTGCTAGCTGGGCTAGAACATTGCATTTACAGCTATAGCTAAGTGTCATAATGCTAATGCTAATTATTGCAAGCGTAAATCAAGTTTAAACCCGTTAAAACCTGAACATCCAGGTAGATGTGGCCACTGTGACATCACCCATTGGTTTGTGGAGCCTCAAGTTTGGCATTTTGGCCGTCACCATCTTTGATTTTTGGAGCTAGAAGTGACCGTAGCCAACCCTAATGATAGCTGCTAGCTTGGTTAGCGCAGTGCCTTTGAAGCTATGGTTAACAGTAATGATGCTAATTTTTGCTACTGAAAAACAGGCTTAAAACCATTGAAACAAAATGCACTTTACGTAAACACAGAACAGCCGACTCCTCAGGGAATTTTTCAGTTCAACCAAATGCTGAACAAGGTGTTTTTAGGTGACCAAAGCGTCACAGTAAAAATTTAGCTTCAGCTACACCCAAACCGTGGTTGGGGCTTGGCAATGGATGGCACACACCTGTAAATCAAAGTGGCCACGTCTTTAATTATGCGTGACATTAAGCTGTAATAAAATCTAAACGACAGAGTTATATCAAAATTCACCCTCTGTACAGTTGTAATGAATGCTGTAAACTGTAAGCTGTAAACGTGTTTATTTCTGCTGTAAAGACATTTTAACGTGAGAGTCTGGGGACTGACTCGGTCTTGGAGCCAGCCTCTAGTGGACATTAGAGGAACTGCAGTTTATTTCTTAGCCCTGGAGGATGCTGCTTCGTCGTCTCAGATGGTTTCTCAACGCAACAGCTGAAGTTGTTCCACCATAAAATGCATCAAATGAGTTTCAGTCCAGTTGGAATCAAATGTGCAATTTCTGTCAATGTATGATTATTTTTTAAAGACGTTTAAACAAATGTTTACCGTCATGAAATCACTGTGGAATTCTCAGGTTAAATCTGCATCATGTTATTGATTTGAATGAGATCTGAACTTTGAGGAATGTTTCACTGCAGCGACTCTAAAGTTGAACCTTCAGCAGCTTTTATTTGAACAAGCTGATGTGCTGGTTTTGTTTGCACAAGAGAACACTAAAGAGAAACAAGGTTTGCTCATGTAAAACATTAGTTTAGCCAGAGCATTGATTTTTTGTTTTTTTTGTTTTAAACTTCTTTTTGTGTGTATGTTAACATCAGTGTTGAGGGATCGAATGTGTCTGAATGGGATTTTTTAACTAGGTGTAATTTCAGAAATGCTTGTCAGTAAAACCATACATTTAAAGTTCTTACATTTAAAGTTCTCATTATACGTTTTTAAATGTTTGTGTGTTGTTCAACTGTACAATCTGCTGTCTGAAAAAAACAATAAAATTACATATTTTTATAATCTAAGATCATTATTATGTTCATTTGCACAAATTAACAAAATTAATACCAACAATGAAAATATACAGGAGGACGGGAGAAACGTCTTAAAGGGGCTTATTGATTACTTTTGATTAAATAATTTAAAAGAAATTCATATTGTATTTACAAATAAATATTCTGTGACACTTAAAAAAAAGTTTGTGTTTATGAAGGATCTCACAGCTGAAAACAAACCATTTTATCTGGTTTCAAACTCTTTATTTTGGCCCCAAAGGAAAAAGGTTTGGGTTTCATAGTCCTTTTATTTCAACCCCAATCACCAGAATAAATGTTGGCACTGTACTTTTATGCTAAACAAATGTTGTTATATTTGCTTCCTGTCTAAACAACACTGTTAAATGTGTGGTTACATTTATGTTCAAAAACCGCTTTGTTATGACGAGGAAAAGTTCATATTTTGGCTTGAAATACCGGTTTTGATGGTGCAATCTTGAGTGGGAATGTAGAAATGTCTTGGTAAAGAACAACTGCTTTAATTGCCACTACCTTGGAGGGCAATGCAGCGATGTCTCTGTAAAAAAACAACCACTTTTCGTGACACTGTCCCTGCAGAAAGCGCAACAATGTCTTGGTAAAGAACAATCGCCATTTCCCCAGGAAACACAGCGATGTCTCGGTAAATGAGCAGCACTTACACAGCGCCTTTCTAGTCATCGGACCACTCCAAGTACTTTTGCAACATGTCACATTCACACACACTGGTGGCCGAGGCTACCATACATGGTGCCACCTGCTACTCAGTAACTATTCACACCATTGGGCATAATTTGGAGTTCAGTGTCTTGCCCAAGGGTGCTTTGACATGCAGATTGAACTACTGAGCTTCTGATTGGTAGATGACCTGCTTTACCTCTGAGTCACAGTTGCCCCTCTATTAAAACCAACCACTTTTTGTGGCACTATCTCACGCGGTGATTTCACGGTAAAGAAAACGCTTTTCTTGCCCTGATATCGGCAGGGAACGTGGTGATGCCTTTGTAAAGAAAACTGTTTCTTGCCACTATCTTGGCAATGATGCCTCTGTAAAGAATCAACCACTTTTCGTGACACTATACCTGCAAAAAATGCAGTGATGTCTTGGTGAACAAGCCACTTTTCATGACACTATTTCAGCAGGAAACGCAGCGACGTCTCTCCAAAGAGCAACCACTTTTTGTGGCACTATACCTGCAGGATAAACAGTGACATGTTGCCAAAAAAACAAACATATTTGGTGTCTAAAAAGCTGCTTTAAACATCAATGACTCGCTAAATCACACCTGGTTTGTTGGTCGGTCTGCAGCTCTGCAGACGCCTCACCTCGTGTTTCAACGTCCCTCAGCTCATATGTGACGTCGCTTTAGAAACGTTGATGTGACACATATAAACATGCAAATGTGACGAATCTGTGGTTTACACGAATGTACGATGTTAACATTTTGTTGTGGCGACCGGGATGCTGATGTAATGTGTTTAGCTGTTTTCCCATTGGGCTTCTCCTTGTTGTTCTACAATAAGCGAGCCCACTGTCATCATGTCGTCTGTGTATTTAACCTGCATGTCTACCCTGCATGCCTCCGCTCGTATGACCCTGAGAAAGTAGGACAGTCTCCTGTGAACGTGGCTCTGAAGCTGCTGTGTTTGCTCTGCAGGTTAAACAGGTTCACTTATGTAATCAGACTGAGCTGTGTGAGCAGAGCCGACAGGAAGTTCCTATATTCCTTTATCTGATCCTGGATCTGGGGGGGAAAAAACGTGATCAAATTTAAGACGTATGATACTTTATGAAAAACAGCATCTGATATTTTCTGATTTACTAAGCAGGTGAGAACGAGGCTGGAAAGTTCAAGTTTTTTTTCAGTACTCAGCTGAGACAGTAGGAGCCAGAGGGATATTTGTGAATGAATGAGAGCTGACAGAGAGTCCTCCTGATCGAACTTTAGCTGAGATTCATGAATACGACAGTCGTATACAGCAGTAAAATCTAAAGTGTAAAGTGGCGTCGATGTTTCAGTACGATTACAGAAGAAAACAACAAGGAAAAGAACCAGATAAGATTCAGATAAACCAGGCAGACAGCAGTGACGTACGGGTAAAATGGTGATGCAAAAACTGACAAGAGAGCAGGTAGAGGTGCAGGTGCAGCTGTAGAGGTGCAGGTACATGGTGGGGGTGTACAGGTGCAGGTGCAGGTAAAGGAAACAGGTGCAGGTGCAGGTAGAGGCGTACAGGTGTGGGTAAAGGAAACATTGCAGGTACAAGTACAGGGAAACAGGACAGCTGTACAGGTGCAGGTAAAGGGAACCAGGTATAGGTACAACTATAGCTACAGGTGCAGGTGCAGGCATACAGGTACACCTGGATCGGCGCAGGTGAGGATACAGGTGCAGGTCTTGTCCTTCACTTTGGTGACAGAAGAGGAGGAGTATGCTGCACGGTGAATGAGGACTGGTGTGTGTCAGTGGGAATGTGAGGTGCTGTCCTGTTCCTGCTGTGGATAACAGCTGTAACATTTCACCGTTCAGAAGGAACGACTATACGGCCGTCGTGTTGAGGTCGGGATCTGTGGACAGTTCAATTATCCCACGGCCAGAAACCATGGATCAGCAGAACCATCCAGAAGTTGTACCTCGCAAACAGATTTATTTTAAGAAACTCTCACATCCTTTCTAAAATAGTTATCAGTCAAACAAGTGCATGAGGAAATGTGGAGAGGAGTCTGCAAACCATGGACACGCATTTTGTAGATCATTTCTGGAGGGAGATACAGTGCCTTCCAAAAGAATTCATACCCCTTGAACTTTTCCACATTTTGTCACGTTACAAGCACAAACTTAACTTATTGGGATTTTATGTGATAGACCAATTGTGAAGTGGAAGGAAAATGATACGTGGTGTTCAAGATTTAGAGTCAGTCTCAGTACAAACACAGCTGTTGTGTGAAGGCCTCAAAGGTTTGTTAGAGAACATTAGTGAACAAACAGCATCATGCAGACCAAGGAACACACCAGACAGGTCAGAAATACAGTTGTGGAGAAGTTTAAAGCAGGGTTAGATTATAAAAACATATCCCAGGCTTTGAACATCTCACGGAGCACTGCTCAGTCAATCATCCGAAAATGGAAAGCGTATGGCACAACTGCAAACCTACCAAGACATGGCCATCCACCTAAACTGACAGGCTGGACAAGGAAAGCATGAATCAGGCAATGGCCCAGTCAAAGTCCAGACCTAAATCCTCTTGAGAATCTGTGGCAAGACTTGAAAATTGCTGTTCACAAACGCTCTCCATCCAATCTGACTGAACTGGAGCTGTTTTGCAAAGACGAATGGGCAAAGGTTGCAGTTTCTAGATGTGCAAAGCTGGTAGAGACATACCCCAAAAGACTTGCAGCTGTAATTACAGCGAAAGGTGGTTCGACAAAGTATTGACTCAGGGGGGCTGAGCACATATGCACTCCACACTATTCAGATTTTTATACCACCATGTATCATTTTCTTTCCACTTCACAATCGTGCGCTACTTTGTGTTGGTCTATCACATAAAATCCCAATAAAATACATTTAAGTTTGTGCTTGTGACGTGACAAAATGTGGAAAAGTTCAAGGGGTATGAATCCTTTTGGAAGACACTGTATATGATTTACTCACCAAAATATTTGGATTTCAGCCCAGGGACCAGCTGTTGGCCATCGTTGGGGCCAGAGGCTGTGACGAGCAGGAAAAAGAGACACTTCTTACAGCAGCCGAGGAGGTTGTAACAGAACTCATGGCACATGGCAGACGGTAAAAGGTTTGGGGAAACGTTTGTGTTTCAACAATCAATATATTATATCACTGTTATGCTGATGACACCCAGCTCTACCTGTCCACCAGGCCTACTTCCACTCTCCCCCCCAAATCCCTTTCTGACTGCTTACTGGATATTAAATCATGGCTTTCATGCAACTTTCTCAAACTTAACAGTGATAAAACTGAGGTTCTCCTTGTGGGTACCAACTCTACTCTGGCTAAACTGCACAGTTTCACTCTAACCACTGACACCTCCAAAGTCCGTCCATCCCCTCAGGTTAAGAGTCTGGGTGTCATCCTGGACAGTACATTGTCCTTTGAGGCCCACATCCTGTTCAACAGCAACTTCACTGGCTTCCTGTTGAATATTGGATCGATTTCAAGATTCTGCTTCTCACCTCCAAGCCCCTTCATACCCGTCTGAACTCCTCTTCTGCGCTCCAACCCACATCACCATCTGCCCGCCTGACTACCATGGGTACTACAGCCTTCAGCCGCTCTGCTCCCCTCCTCTGGAGCTCTCTCCCCCACGACATTCCCAGTATTGACTCCCTTTCCACTTTCAAATCCCATCTGAAAACACACCTTTTCAAGCTGGCATTCTCTCATGATTATTCTATACCTGCTGTGGTCGAGTCATTTTATTAACTTTTCTTGTATATTACAGAATTGTTTGTTTTATGATCTATGGATACATTGCTACTTGTTTTGTTTACTGTGTCTTGTAAGGTGACCTTGAGTGTCCTGAAAGGCGCCTATAAATAAAATGCATTATTATTATCATTATATTGTCAGTAACTCTCTGGAGATATGGACCCCCTGACTTTATTATTTATTATTATTAATTATTATTTAACTTTTGGTATCAGTGGTAACAGGGTAAAGCTGGTGTTAATAGACTTTCTTCCCTTTATTATCGTTTTTATTGTTATTTCATTAGTATTTTTTCTTATTTATTATTATTTTTAGTAGTATTTTTCTTGTTTATTGTTAGTTTTAATAGTACTTTTTCCTTTTTCATATTTTTTAGTATTTCTATTTTCTTATCCATCATTGTTATTTAGAAGTTTCTTTCTATTTTCTCAATTATTATTTTAATAGTATTTTTTGGTTTTTCGTATTTTTTAGTATTTATTTTTATTTTTTTAAATTTATTCTCATTTTTATTAGGATTTTTTCTTTTTACTAATTTATTATTATTTTTAGGATTTTTTCTTGTTTATTATTATTTTTAATAGTACTTTTTTCTTTTTCCTATTTATTAGTATTTTTCCTTTTTAGTACTTTTTACTACTTAAACGTGTTTATTTAAATCTGCCCAATAAACTTAAATCAAATCTTTTATATATTTATTCGACTTCCTGCTCATTTGCACGTCACGTCCTGCAGATGGAGACAGAGTCCTCTCTCTGGTGTCTGAGCAGAAACAGAAAAATAAGTCACATTAGTTTTTTATTTTTCTTTCTTTACTGTGTAACTCAGGTTATAATAACCCTTTGATTTACCTGGAGCATTTGTTTATACATGTTGAACCTCTTTAAAGTCTAAAGTTATATTTATATGTTAATCAAATCAATACCTGGCACTATGAGAGTGTCTTTAAAGCCATGAATGTGTTTCTTTAATTTACTGCTGCATCTCTTTGCTGATTTAAAAACCAAGTTTGACCTGGTCAGAACAATCACTTTCCCCTCTGTGCTTCCTCCTCCTCCTCCTCCTCCTCCTCTCTCAGCAGCAGGGAGGAGACAGGGAGGAGAAAGGGAGGAGGAGGGCTCAGAGATCTGACGCAGTGTGAGCGGCTGCTTCACTTCCACTCCCCGCTCCCAGGAAGAGACCCAGCGGCTCGGGAAGCTCCCACAAACACTCGGATAAACCCGGGCACAGAGCTCCAGAGGTCGGGCTGTGGAGGCCATGAGGACCCCGGTGAGGCACGGAGCGCAGCCGCGGCACCGGAGCTCGGATCGGGGCACGGAGCCGGAGCTGTAACCGGGTTAGGTTTGTTGTCATTGTGTGCAGAGTGGCGCAGGAGAAAAGGATGCCTCCGCGGCCGCAGACACTCCTCCTGCTCCCGTCGACTAGATTCATTATTGCCCGACACAAACTGTCCTTTGTCTCCTCTGTGACGGAGGCTCTGCTGCTGAGGAGCGCGCTGATTTGTGAAGCACACCGTCCACCATGCTGCCCGCTCCATCTCCATGAAAACTCTCCATGATAACAGGGAGGAGGAGGAGGAGGAGGAGGGTTCCGGCTGCAGCGCCATGGAGGACAAGGAGAACAATCTGAGGACGGCCAGGTTGTGGAGGGATGCCGCCCTCCGCTCCAGGAAGCTGCGGAGCAACCTGCGCCAGCTCACCCTCTGCTCCAAAGACAACCAGATCATACTGCCGGAGGATATAGCCGAGATAGAGGTGCTCAACCTGGGCAACAACTCCCTCCAGGAGCTGCCAGACGGGCTGGGATCCTCCCTCAACAACCTGCGCATCCTCGTCCTCCGCAGGAACAAGTTCACCTCTGTCCCGCGGGTGGTGTTTGAGCTGGGGCAGCTGGTGGAGCTGGACATGAGCCACAACTGCCTGAGGAGCCTGTCTGAGGGTGTGGGTCAGCTGAAGGGGCTCAAGAAGCTATGCATCAGTCACAACAAAATCCAGAGCCTACCCGCTCAGATCGGGGCGCTTCAGGTCCTGGAGGAGCTCGACATCAGCTTCAACGACCTGCACGACTTCCCCAGGTCTTTCTCCAGCCTCGCCAAGCTGCGGACTCTGGATGCGGATCACAACAAGCTGAACCAGTTCCCCCCTGAGATCCTGGCTCTCAGCGAGCTGGAGGAGCTGGACTGCTCCGGGAACAAGTTTGAGGTGTTACCAGTCGACGTCATGAAGCTGCAGTCCATCAAGATCCTGTGGCTCAGCAGTCTTCACATGTCCACGTTACCGGACACGTTCTGTCAGCTGCAGCACCTGGAGAGCCTGATGCTGGACGGGAACGAGCTCACGGCGCTGCCTGCTGCTTTCAGCTGCCTGCAGAGACTCAAGATGATTAATTTGTCCTCTAATGAGTTTGAGAACTTCCCCCAGGTTATTTTGAGCATCACAGGGTTAGAGGAAATTTACCTGAGCAGGAACAAACTGACTCATATCCCAGAGGAAGTGGGGCAGCTGGTGAAGCTGGCCAACCTCTGGCTGGACAACAACAGCATCAACTACCTGCCTGACTCCATCGTGGAGCTGGAGAAGTTGGAGGAGCTCGTTTTACAGGGTAACCAAATAGCCATACTTCCAGATAACTTTGGGAAGCTGTCCAAAGTCAGCATTTGGAAGGTGAAGGACAACCCTCTCATCCAGCCTCCGTACGAGGTGTGCATGAAGGGGATCCCGTACATCGCAGCCTATCAGAAGGAGCTGGCTCATTCGCAGCTCGCTGTGAAGCCGCGGCTGAAACTGGTCCTGATGGGGACAAAAAATGCTGGGAAGACCCGGCTGAGGCAGAGCGTGGTGAGCAATCAGCAGGACGCTAAAGGCGTCCAGGGGAACAAAGGAATCGAAGTGACTAACTGGGTGGCGGACGCTGATCGCTGTCTCACGTTTCTCGTGTATGATCTGTCAGGGAAGCAAAACTACGACCTCATCAAACCCTTTTTTCTCTCCCCTGGTGCTCTCTACGTCCTCGTCATCAATCTCAAAGCATACTCACCCAAGAACTTTTACGCCCACGTCGGGTATTTCCTCCACCTCCTCAGTGCCAAAGTACCCCACGCCGTTGTGTGCTTGGTGGGCACGCATGCGGACCTGTGTGGGGAGGTGGAGCTGGAGGAGAAGAGTCTGGACATTCACAGGCAGATCGGCCTGCAGGAGAAGAGGGACATCCAGGTCCTGAGGAGCCTGGCTTTGCAGGTGGACCAGGCGCTGGAGCAGGGCTACAACGTCCGCTCCTTTAGCCCTCACGTCCTCTTCTACGCCGTCTCAGACAGGAACCTGAGGCGGAGGAAGTCCCAGCTGCAGTACATGCTGAACCACCGGCTGCAGATCCTGTCTCCTGTGCTGAGCGTCAGCTGCACAGAGACCCAGAGGAACATCCAGAGGCTGAGGGAGAAGCTCATGTCTGTCGCAGACCACAGGGACATCTTCCCCAACCTCCACCGCGTGCTGCCAAAGTCCTGGCAGATGCTGGAGGAGCTGCACTTTAAGCCCAAAGACCTTTGGCTGTCGTGGTGGGACTCAGCCCGTCTGGGCCTGCAGGCGGGGCTCACGGAGGACCGGCTGCAGAGCGCCTTATCCTACCTGCACGAGAGCGGGAAGCTGCTGTACTTTGAGGACAGCATCACTCTGAAGGAATATGTTTTCCACAATCTTCCACGATTCATTGCAATTCTCAACGTCTTCTTCCAGAGGGACGAGTCCTCGCTGCTGGACAGGCTCTTGTCAGAGGGGGAGAGGGGGGACAAAGGGAGGGTGAGTCTGGTCATAGAGGACGAGAAGGGAGAGAACCTCAGGGTGACCCATCTGCAGCACCACGTGGAGGGCTTCCTCCAACACGGCCTTCTGCCCTCCAACGTCATCCGCCTGCTCCTCAGGCCGCTCATCCAGACCCAGCAGGACCTCCACCTCATCATGGAGCTGCTGGAGAAGATGGGGATCTGCTACTGCATCAACAAACCCCGCAGCAAGCCCCTGAACGGAGCCACGGCCTGGTACAAGTTCCCCAGCTACGTCAGCAGCGAGGAGCCCCGGGCGGAGGCCTCGGCCGGCGGGAGCTCTCTGCCGCTGTGTCACTTCTTCTCCGTGGAGCAGCTGCACATCCAGTACAGCTTCCCCTTCCTGTTTCCTCCCGGACTGTTTGCACGCTTCAGTGTGCAGATAAACAGCCACGTGGTGCAGAGGTCGGACGGCAGGCATCAGATCTTCGCCTACAGAGGTAAAGTCCCCGTGGTGATCAGCCACCGGCCCTCCAAAGGGAAGCTGCAGGTGGAGACTCTGTCCATCGCCAGCCACGCCTCGCTGCCCAACATCTGGACAGCGTGGCAGGCCATCACTCCACTGGTGGAGGAGCTGAACGTGCTGCTGCAGGAGTGGCCCGGCCTGCACTACTCTGTACATATTCTCTGTTCCAAGTGCCTGAAGAGAGGGTCGTCCAACCCACACGCCTTTCCAGGTAAAACACCTTTAACTCTTCTTCTTCTCCATCTCCTGCTTTGTCTCTCTGCTCTCCATCAGGCTGGGTCTTTACTGAATATAAATCCAAATGACCAAGAACACAAAACAAAACAAATCATTAACGCTCTGTGGGTGCAAACAATCTGACAGGAAAGATTTTAATTATTATTTTCTATTTTTATTCTCTGGATTCATTATTTTGCCTCTAAATTGTCAGAATATTTGTTTCCTCTCAGAGAAGGTGGATTTTAAAGAAGGATGGTGGTGATGTTGTTTTGTGTGTTTGTATCTATGGTGATCTGCAGGTCACATGACGGATGAACGCGCTGTGTACAATATAAAGAAACCTGAAACAGGTTGAGGAGAGTTTAAAGTTGATTAACTGGTATTGAAGCTCACACTGGTCTGAACCTGTGTGTGTGTGTGTGTGTGTGTGTGTGTGTGTGTGTGTGTGTGTGTGTTTCTCCCAGTGATGACTGTAATTTGACAAAAGCCCTCGGCAGGAAATCATTGCAGTATCATCGCTTTGATTTACTCGTTAAATATAAAATGTGACACCTCATCGCTTTGATTTACTCGTTAAATATAAAATGTGACACCTCTATTTTGTACCCAAACGTCAGTTTAGTGCTGAAGGTAATTTATGACGTCTGAGGAGCTTCGTCCAGCTCTGCTCTGAGCAAATGAGCCGACCAGAACAAATGTTTGATCGTACATTTCTGCAAACCACAGAAACAAAACGTCACAGCTGTGCGTCATTATGTAGCGGACACGTTGTAACTTTACATTTCTATACATTTCAGAAACATTGTGGTTAACGTGTGGTTATGTGATGTTTCTGCTTAAAATACCTGCTTTTTGTGTCCCTGCTGGAAACATAACAATGACTTCTTTTCATGGCACTATCTAGGCAGGAAAACCAGTGACAGGTTGCTAAAAAGCTGCTGCAAACACAGCAACAAGTCAGTAAAAAAACAACCACTTTTGGTAGCAAAAGTCTGTCAACATATCCGCCAGAAATTCAGCTATGTCACAGTAAAAAACACTGCTTTCTGTAGTTCTATCCAGTCAGGAAATGCAGCGATATCTTTGTAAAAAAACAACTGCTCTTCGTGGCACTATCCCTGCAGGAAACACAGTGACAGATTGCTAAAAACACTCATGTTTGGTGGCTAAAAAGATGCCGGAAACACAGCAACAGGTCGGTAAAAAACAGCCACTTCTTGTAGCAAAGTCTCCGCTGGAAATCAAGTGATGTCACGGTAAAATACAACAGCTTTTCTTGCCACTATCCCAGCAGGAAATACAGCAATGTCTGGGCTAAAAAATAAAAATTTTTATGACACTATCCGGGCAGGAAACTCTGTGATGTCTTTGTAAACAAAACCAACCACTTTCCTTGGCACAGTCCTGGCTGGAAAAACAGTGACAGGTGGCTAAAACACACTCATGTTTGGAGGCTGAAAAGCAGCTGGAAACACAGCAACAAGTCGGTAAAAATCAACTGCTTTTTGTGGCACAATCCCTGCTGGAAACTCAGTGATGATGTGTCGCTAAAAACCAACTGCTTTTGTTGTTTCTTGGTGTTGACCAGTGGTCTGCAGTTTGGCAGGCGTCTCGCCGAGATGTCATACCATCCACCATCCCCTCCACCTCCTGATGATAAAATATGTCCGCATACTCAAAATCAACATTTGTATTTTGTTCAAAACTTCTTTTCAGTGTCTGTGTTTAAAAGTTGCAGT
The DNA here is from genome assembly GCF_006386435.1 of Epinephelus moara. NCBI lineage: Eukaryota > Metazoa > Chordata > Actinopteri > Perciformes > Serranidae > Epinephelus > Epinephelus moara. Next base: position 2,897,431 of record NC_065514.1, read on the forward strand.
TTTATTATGAATTTTAAATCAAATTTTCCAGTTTCCTTGTGAGACATAGGGAGTAAACTCTGTTCATACACAGCTCAGCACATGACCGTCAGAGTGTTAGTCATGTCTACCAGATGTGAGTATAGAAGAACATCTTAATTCCTTAAAATGAGCTGACTGTTGTGACTCTGAGCCACGTTTGCGTTTTGACTGTTGAAACGAGCGTCCTCAGCGCTTATCGATCAGATCCAATCACACTGACTCAAAACAAGCGTTCATAAAAGATGCAGAGGATGAGTCCTTCTGCCGGGAAGCCCGGTCAGTGTCAGTGTGTGTGTGCAGGCCGAACAAAGACCGCTGCTGCTGCTGATATGAGATCAGACAGGGAGGAGGAGGAGGAGGAGGAGGAAGAAGAGGAGGAGGAGGAGGAGGAGGAGGAGGAAGAAGAGGAGGAGGAGGATGATGATACAGGAGTAAACAGAGATAATCCTCGGTGCTGGTTGTGATGGATGAGGTCGTCATGGCAGCTTGACCTGCTTTCACTGTTTGTCTCAGACAGTAGTGAGGACGTGTAAGTGCTCTGTAACAGTGTGATGTCATGTGATGCATCAGAGCGCTGCAGGGATGACGTTTATCTGTCGGCTGACCTGGAAGTTGGCGTCGCCCTGGTTCCCTCATCAAAAATCCAAAATGATTTTTTCTTGTCATTTTGGATCAGAAAATAAACTCTGTGGTAAACATAAAGTTTTTCAAGAGCAGCCTGTTTTCTGCTGTTTTCAGTGCTTAAAAAACCGACTGATGTTCCCCGACAGTGATCAGCTCAGGCAACTTCAGGTTACGTGAGTTGCTGCAAGATAATCTTATGAAATTGCCAGAGTAAAAAAATTAACATTAAGTTATAAACCCCACGGTCACATGACTTCACATCACCACAACGAGGCCGTAAAGCCGTGATGGCGTGAGGACATTTTGTACACTCATTTAGCCTTTTTTTTTTTAAGGACACATAAAAACACCTCTGGACAGATCCAGGCTAGCAGTTTCCCTCTGTTTGCAGTCTTTATGCTAAGCTAAGCTAACCAGCTGCAGAGTGGCATCAGTCTGAACTCTCAGAGAGGCAGAGAAGAAGATGATGACACGATGAAGGTCGTGAAAGTTCAGCAAAGTGCTCCGGAGCTCTCTGCAGGATTCCTCTGATTAATTTTATTTTGCTGTTGATGTATTTTTGTTCCACACAGTGTCTCCGTCCGTCCTCTCTCTGCGGGTTACTTCCTGTCTGCAGAGTTGTTGTCGAGGCACTCAGGTTTTTTAAGAGCTTTTATTGTGGCGAGCTGATGTGATTACACTGATAGCTAATCTATAACACATCATCAGAGTCGGTCTGCAGCAGCCTCCGAGCTCTGCGGGGATCTGATGGAGTTTTTATGCACCTTTGGAGATAAAAGCAACATATGAGGGATGTTCGAGCTGATTTCTATTCACCTTAAACTAACAATCTTATGTCTTATTTTCAAACGATCAACACGTGGGGTGTTTCTGGTGCCAGGCAGAAAATGGTGTGAAGCGTGTCACTGTGTTGGCGTCTGACCCTCGACATGATAAAATAGTCTGAGTGTGATAACAGCCGCGATGTGTAATGAATCATTTTATAACTGGACTCAGATCTGCCGCTTGATAACAGAGGAACTCTCTCTGCTCCGGCAGGATCAGGAAGCACTTTGTTGTTCCTCTCAGGAGGGGGGCGAAGAAAGCAAACAGATTCTTATCAGGTTTTGTTCTCAGGCTGCAGCTGTGGAGGAGTTTCCTCGCTGTGTTCATGGAAGTCGGACGCTCAGAGTTTAGAAACGTCGACTTCCAGGATGAAGTTTAACTGCAGAGACAGGAAACGTGCTCAGTGTTCAGAGCGTCGGAGGAAGAAGGTTTGTTGATGATTAGAAAGTCAAGCATGGAGGTTCTCAGTGTGCAGCGGCTCCTGCCATTGATTTACTCTAAGTCAAGTCAAAAGTAATAAAAACCTGTTAAATGTCGGGTGCACCAGTGAAAATGTTTAGAAGCACTTGAGAGGTTTTTGGTTATACTGTACACTGCATTCATCTGTAGTTACTGTACAGATTCAGATTATTAACACAAAATATAATCAACTAATAAATGATGATGTATTTTTTAGGGCACGTCACACACTGAGCGAGCCGCCTGTTAATGACGCTGTGGGCTAATGGGCATGTAGCTACTTCCATGTTTCAGATGATACGTCATGTTTGTAGTCGACCAATGAAGATGAGTTTACATATCACCTTGGGTTCGTCCTTCACCTTCTCAAAATGATCCCACACTTTGGATTTCCTGCCCGACATGTTATTAACTAGCCTGTGGAATAACCGCAGGTACCAGCCCTGGAAATTAACCTGACTCCTGTCTGACTGCTGAGCGTGGACACTTCCTGTGTCTGTCCTTTCAAAGTAAAGTCACACATGCTCCAGTCATATAGGTTTGGATTTATTTTTGACAAGGAGCAGCTCCTGATAGAGTTTCATGTTTTGTTTTTTTCTCTGCGACTAAGCGACCAATGAAATCTTGCAGACTAATGACCTTCTGGTCGACTAACGTTTGGTCGACTGTCAGGGGGCGGCCCTAATATTTTTATCGATGAATCTACCCAGCAGTTTATAAAGTCATTAAAACGAGCTCCATCTTTACCAGAACTCATTTATGCATCAATAACTATAATATAGAATATATAGTTATATATTCTGCACAATGAGTACTTTTACTTTTTGTCCTTTAAGTACATTTGATGCTGATACTTTTGTACTTAAGTAAAATTTTGACCTTTACTTGAGTTTCACTCCACTGTAGTGTTTGTAGGAGCGGGAAAAATCGATCCAGCACAGTATTGTGATATTTTTGTGTGGCAAAATCATATCGTCCCACGGTGACGAGAGAGTTTGCAAACACAAATACACATTTAATCAGGTTCAGTTATCACACAGAAGAAGAATCTGAAAATACAAATATGACAAAGGTAGAGTTAATGTCAGAGGTCACAAGACACGACATGCAGGTACGCTCACATCTCTCAGTAATCCTTTGTGTTATTTCTTTAAGAGTACACACACACACACACACACACACACACACACACACACCTTTGCACGCAGAGCTCTGTGTTTGTCCTTTTATGGACATGAGACTCTGGCTGCAGAGCCGAGCAGACCAAACACAGTTTTAGGATTTTAGAGACGCGACCTGGAGTCAGTTCGATTGTTCAGACTGTTGTTGGTTCTCCAGTGTGGAGCAGCAGGTCGGCTGTGAACATGTTCTTCGTCACTCTGAGAGATTTAAATACCTTCCTTCATCTTCACACTCAGCAGACGTTATGATGACGACTTCTCCCGATGAGTCGAGACACGTTTTGATTGATCCATTTCTTGCATGTAGTGCAAGTACACATATGTTGTTTGTCCAACCCGTTATGAACAAGTATTGGTACACACATGCAAACACTTCAGGCCATTCTCCATCAATAGGACATGAACGGTCGCCATGTTTTATCAGAGATTACAGAGCTGAAGGAAACACTGAATCTAACTCTGTCCATGTGCAACAAGTTGCTCTTTAAAGAAGGAACATCCTCAGTTTCCAGAGTTAAAATATTCCCTTTTACCACAACCATGCCGTATTGTTTTGTCTTATATTGCAGGTGAGATAGAGCTGATAGATGTCAGGTTCCACCCAGAGTGGCAGTGCGTGCGTCTGGTGTAATAACCACAGTAGTATATGTGTGAAAAGCACCAGAAGTTGCATAGCTTAGAGCAAAACCAAAATCGGTGGCCCAAGGTGTCACCTGCTGATTTATAGTGGAGAGACAAAGACACTCAGGGTTTTTGTCAGTGAGAGATGTTCGCAGAGTCACTTTGTGTTACACGTGTCGATTAGCTTTAGTTTTCCGGACGCGCTGTGTCACGTTTGGTCATGAACTTTCCATGTACACATATGATGTCCAGGGTACCCTGGGTGTGTTGGTTGTTGCACTTCCGTTTTCACAGGAAATTAACATTTACATAGAGTCTCTTTCAAAATAAATGCACACGTGTTTAGCTTTAGAATCTTACAGGACGTGAACACCGCTCTCCTGGGTGAAAGTCAGTGCCGGACTTTTGCTGCCTTAACTTTCGTCCATTTTCCCCTGACGCCACTGAGCGCCGTTAAACTATAACAGCAACAGGCTGCGTGTCATGCTGACGTTAGGGAAGTTAAAGACGCCTTTTTTCGTTGCTGTCTGACGCCACAAGTCACTGGCCAAGCTCTGGATTTTGACGACTTTGGAGTGAGACCAGGCTCGAAATACATGTAACCTTCAGTATTTGTTTATGCTGTTACCACTGATTGTTTTTATTACCCATAAATCTGCTGCTTGCTTTCCTGATTAGTTGACTCAGCGTTTGGTTTGTGAAAAAAATGTCCATCAATACGTCCAAAGAGTCTGAAGTGACGTCTTCAAACAACACTCTGAGATTCACTGAGATATGTAACAAACTATTTATGTGGAGAAGCTGCAGCCTTAGAGTGATTGAATAATAGTTCTCCTGAGTAACTTAATAATTAGATTAATAAATCCAGTGCCAATCCTGCCCAAACCTTCCTGCCCTCGCTGCAATATCTTGGTGAAAAACAACTGCTTTCACTGATATACCCCGACAGGAAACGCAGCGACGTCTACGTAAAAAATTACCTGCACTATTCCTGGTGGATAAACAGCGACAGGTGCTAAAAAACACCCATGTTTGGTGGATAATTGTGTTTGGTGGATCAAAAGCTGCCGGACCAACAGATATTCAGTTTATTTTAACGTTAAGACAAAGCAAACATCCTCACTTCATTTTCTGTTGATCATCTAATGTATTAATTAACTTGTGTAGTTGTTGGGGTTGAGTTGAGTCCGGAGCGTCGCAGCACTTTCACTCTTGCTGTGGATCTCCTCTCAGTTTGACTCCCTGCTGCTCCTCCTAATCCAGTTACAGGATTAAAGTTGGGATTAAAGTTACAGACTCAGTACATGAAGCGGGAGGCTGTGAAACGGCCGCTGCCAACATTTGTTCTACATGCAGGTGTATTATGAAGGTATCAGTTTGAACATGTCATGACTCAAAGTAACCCTGAAGACTCCAGCTTCACTCTAACACTGAACCGTCAGCTGAGCAGCAGTCTATCTGACATTTATTGCACCTTTAGCAAATATTAAATCAGTTCTTTATGGCAGGTTACTGCTGTCTGCCCCGTGGTGACACATTGTAGTTCAACATGAAGAGATTTATCTTCAGGAGAGGAGCTGGTGGGTTGTTGAGTTGTTTTTTTTAGATTTTAAAGACTAAAAGATGTTATTGATCAACCCAATCACCAGAAAAGAAGGCACAATGACAACCTTGTCTCGGTAAAGAAACCAAAACATTTTTTGTGGCACTATCTGCAGTCGAAAAGTGGTGACAAGTTGTTAAAAACACCAACATTTGGAGGCAAAAAGCAGCAGGAAAAAGACACAGATTGCCAAATATCACCCATGTTTGGGTGCTAAACAAAACGCTAGAAAAACAGCCACAGGTAGCTAAAAACGCTCATGTTAAGGGGCTAAAAAGCTGCCAGAAAAACAGCCAGGAGTCACTAAAACCAACCCAAGCTGGGAGGCTAAAAAGCCCCTGAAAAAAGGGCTACAGGTTGCTAAAAAACACCCACATTTTGGGGCTAAAAAACCTTAGAAAAACAGCCACAGGTCTCTAAAAAAACACCCATGTTTGGGGGATGAAAGGTCCACAGGTTGCTAAAAACGCTCATGTTAAGGGGCTAAAAAGCTTCTAGAAAAACAGCCACAAAACGCTAAAAAACACCCACATTTTGGGGCTAAAAAAAACCATTAGAAAAACAGCCACATCACTCAGTTGGGGGCTAAAATGCAGCAAGAGAAAACTGTGGGTTGCCAAAAAACACTCATGTTTGGAGGCTAAAGCGCCACCAGAAAACAACCACGGATTGCTAAAAAAACACCCAAGTTTGAGGATGAAAAATCTCGTGTGGTACCTAAAACAATGCTGGAAAAACAGCCACAGGTCAGTAAAATCAGCTACATTTAGGGGCTGAAAAGCCACAGGAAAAACAGCTATTGTCCACGTTTGGTACATGAAAAGCAGCTAGAAATACAGCCACAGACTGCTAAAAAGCATTCATTCATTTGGTACCTAAAAATCTGCAGGAAAAAGAGCCACTGGGTGCTCAAAATCACAGATGATTGGGGGCTTAATAGCTGCAGGAAAAAGAGCTGCAGTTCGCTAAAACACACATTTGGTGCCTAAAAATCTGCTGGAAACACAGCGACGGCTCTGTAAATCACAACTGGTTTTGTTGTTGTTGTTGTTGTTTGTCGGTTTCGCCATGTAAATAAAAGTGTGTGAGGTGTACCTGGTTTTTAAAGTAAATAGGAGATGACTGTCTGATTGGGTGAATTCATGTTACAGCTACAACTCTTTTGCACCTTGCGCCTCACTTTGCACCAAGATTATGCGCCGTTCCCTCGCAAAAGTGGAGCTGGACACGCCCTTTGCTGCACGTGCACCATGCCGTGTAGACAGTGGAGTACAGATTGTTTGAATCAGGCTCTGAGTGTTTGTTTGACTAAAAGCCGTCAGTAATCCGTCAGCGCTGAGCGGCCTGTTGAAACATGTCTGTGTCATTCCACCAGAGCTGCTTCAGTTTGACTCACCTCAGACAGGAAGTGACAACATGATGAGAAACATGGTGGAGACGAAGAGGAGCAGTGATTGTTTCTGTGTTGTTGTGAGTGAGTTGTGTCGGTGAGTAATCTGCTGGACAGGAAGACGATCCTGTTACATCACCCTGCAGTAAGCTGCTGTATTATCTCAGACATGTGACCGACACTGTGGTGGAGGCACGTCAGCATACAGGTACATGTGGACACGTCTGTGGGGACATCCTCAGCCGTGATGTCACAAGGAAAAGACAGCTCCGCACTCGTCTGGTTTATGTTGACACTCAAACTAAAACTCGGTCACAGATGAGATCAACTTAAACTGTGGATGCAAAGTTAGTTTTGTTGGCTCATTTCACCAAGATACTGTCGAGGTATATTACTGGTTGTTCAGGGTGCCGGTCAGGTTTGTGAATCAGTCATTTTAATTAAGTCAACCGCACACAGGACTCAAGCTGGGAGCATCTTAAAACCCTCAAGAACACATCAACAAAAGCAAAACACGGTGTACACCGACAAACAGTAAACATCACAACAGATGGATCTCAGGTAGGGATGTCAGCTTAGGTTCATTATGCTTTCGAAAGCCCGACACACATTACCTGGTAACGAACCAGCTGATTTTTAACTAGACAGACAGCTAGCTGCGTTAACAAGTGGAAACATGGTTCCCACTGCCCGCCCTCCGGTCTTATCTGGTTAGCTGCTCTGTTGCTCACTCGGTGATTACCACTGGGAACGCCATCTCGGTAGAGGGACAGTATTGCTGTGGAAACATTCTGCTCACCCTCTGGGCACCCCCCCCCCCTTCTTTTATTAGTTTTTAAATGTCTTATTTATCTGACCTGCTTTTACCATATCAACCCTCGCAGACCCTGAGGTCCTCCGGCACCGGCCTTTTAACCGTACCACAAGTTAGGACTAAAACACACGGGGAGGCGGCATTTAATTATTATGGCCCCCGATTGTGGAACAGCCTGCCGGAGAACCTCAGAGCTGCAGAGACTGTTGATGTTTTTAAAAAGAGGCTCAAGACTCATCTTTTTAATCAGGCTTTTAACTTATCTCTTTATTTATCTATTTTAAATTCCTCTTATAACCGATTTATCCATCTATTATCTATTTTTTATTTATTTTTTATATTCTTACCCTTCCTCTTTTTACGTTCTTATCTCATTTAACCTTTATCTTTTGTTATTTTAGTTAGCCTATAGGTTTTAGTTTTGACGCATTTTATGTCTCTGTTTTAGATCATTCTTACCTAGCTACTAACTCAATTTTATGAGCTAAATAGCTTTTTGTTGGGTGGGAGGGTTGGGTTTTCTCTTTTCTTTTTGTTTTCTGTTTGGATCTTTGTTGTTTTTAACCTCTGTGAGGCACTTTGTGTTACTGTTGTATGAAAAGTGCCATATAAATAAAGTTGATTTGATTTGATTTTGATTTGTTAGCTATGTTAGCACCACTAGCAATACTGACACTGTCAAAGGTGCTAACAGAGCTAACAGTTAAAAACATAAATGGGGTTTTCTGCTCAAAGTTATGGGACAGCAGCTCTGCTCTGATCTCTGCTACGTTCACATTTTACAGACTGTCATTCATACTTTCCTCACCAATGATGTATTATTTCACCCACACGCAACCCATCCACACATCCCTGTGTGTAACAAGCAGAGTGCACACATGTTGTGAACCCACCTATGTAGGCGCGTCTACTATCTGAATAAGGCGCCCTTTAAATAGCAGGAAAATACTGCACCATTCTGACTTTAGAGCAGGTTTTTATTGGTTCATGGTGCAATCGCTCTCTGCTGCCTGAGAATAGCACCATGCCAACAATGTGTCTGACCGCACCTCATTTTAAGACCTACACACCCATGGGCGCACAGATGGGTGCAAGCAGCACATTTGCTACCTAGACAACATGAACTTGGGTGCTGGCTGTGAAAATGACAACTGTCTGAAATGAGGGATGTTCACCTGATCAAACCAAACAAGAAATAGTTGTATGTGTGTGTGTGTGTGTGTGTGTGTGTGCTCCTTTATGTCTTTAGATACTGAAAAATTCCTCACAAATCTCCGTCTTCTTGAAAACAGGAAGTGTTTGTGTCGTCCTGACTGCACAAGCAGGATTTGAATTTAAAGTTGGGAGGTTTCCTGAGCTCTGAGTCCAGACGGCAGCAGAGAGACCACGACGAGCTGTTTGGCTGCTGAATGCATGTCTGCTCACCACAAGCAGCCAACAGAGTGTCAGCAGCACACAGCGCAGTAAATCAACAGCCTGTGACAGACGTACTATCTTCACTCCACATACTCTAAATAGATCTTCCTTTAGATTCTGGAGAGTCTGCAGAGTGGTTAGATGATTGTAGTGAGCAGCTTCAGGATGAAAACCTCAAGCCAGACATAAAGTTCTGTGAGGGCTTCAGTCGTCCTGTCAAGTGCAGAAACATCCACTTCATAACACAGCAGTGTGCAGGCTGCGTCTACGGGTATGTGACACTGGAATGTTTTTAAAATGTTGTTTTACAATGTGTGTCTACACACAGATAAGATAAGATAGAACTTTATTTATCCTGAAGGGAACTACTGTGCAGCGGTTACAATACAAAGGTAGAGGAGTGCAGATATAAAGCGTGCAATATACAAGGATAAAAAAACTAAGCAGAAAAAGCAAATGTAAAGAAAATATAAGCTAAAAATAAAACTAGCCAACAGAAAGGTGCGGGGGAAAACCCCCCCAGCTAACTTTAAGGTGCATGAAAAACTAGCTAATGACATGTTCAAAATATAAAAACGAGCTAACAATAAGGTGCGAAATATAAAAACTAGCTAACAGTAAGGTGCGAAGTGTATAAACAAGCTAACAATAAGGTGCGAAATATAAAAACTAGCTAACACTGAAGTGCAAAATATAAAAACTAGTTAACAATAAGGTGCGAAATATAAAAACTAGTTAACAATAAGGTGCGAAATATAAAAAAAAGTTAATAAGGTGCGAAATATAAAAACTAGCTAACACTGAAGTACAAAATATAAAAACTAGTTAACAATAAGGTGCGAAATATAAAAACTAGCTAACACTGAAATGCAAAATATAAAAACTAGTTAACAATAAGGTGCGAAATATAAAAACAAACTAACAATAAGGTGCGAAATATAAAAACTAGCTAACAGTAAGGTGCGAAATATAAAAACTAGCTAACAGTAAGGTGCGAAGTGTATAAACAAGCTAACAATAAGGTGCAAAATATAAAAACTAGCTAACACTGAAGTGCAAAATATAAAAACTAGCTAACACTGAAGTGCAGAATATAAAAACTAGTTAACAATAAGGTGCGAAATATAAAAACTAGCTAACACTGAAGTGCAAAATATAAAAACTAGTTAACAATAAGGTGCGAAATATAAAAACTAGCTAACAGTAAGGTGCGAAGTGTATAAACAAGCTAACAATAAGGTCTGAAATAGGGACATCTACAATCAGACAAAGTAAATACAGACAAACCTCTTCTTCATCTTTTTTCAGTTTGTAAACGACGTATTTCATGTTTCAGTGGTACCTGAATGCAACACGTCCCTCTGCTAGTGGTTTGTGTTGATGTCATTTGTATAAGCTGACAGTTTTATTTGTCAAAGCTCAGAAATCCAACATAAACATTCACGTGCTGCGAAGGGAAATTATTGTTCTAACATGGCTGCACATAAATGCACCATGTACTTCCAACACTGAAAAGATGACATTAAAAACCAAAGAGCATATGAATCTTTTTGTTTTAGGCCCAGTGTTGGGAAGGAAAGGCCTCACACATTCTGTGAAGGGAGAACTTTGGCTCACGTACAGGTGCAGGAAGCTCAAGGTCTCGTCCTGAGTTGCTCTTTATCTTTAGTGGTCCCTCAGACTGAAATATCCCCGACGTGTCACACTGACAGTTTCCATCGTGAACATGAGCCGGCGTGAATGTGAGGACGAGTTGTCGCTGTCAGCAGGACTGAAGGTCCAGCTGCTGTCACAGAGATCATCTGTTGAAATGTGTGTCAGTACATCACAGAGATACGTGCAGGAAGATTCCCGACAGCGCGTTGGTCATGTGATACAGTAGCAGTGTTACTCTGAGCCAGCAGCCGTTAATCACCATAAATAAGGCTGATAATTATAACTCATGTATTCTGGTTATTGTCAGAGTTACAGCGACCCTCACTGCAGGGCTTTGACCTTCAGACACACAACTTCCACTTTCTATTTTAAAACCTCTCTCCAAAGCAGATCCAAACTGTTCATGAACCATTTGGAGAATGTAAACCATCACACACACACACACACACACACACACACACACACACACACTTAATAGTGTTATAAAAAGTTTAATGATGAAAACATATTTTCAGAAGCAGTGAAACTAACATGAACGCAGCCTTTTTCTTCACTTGATCTGCATTTGGGTTTCTGCTGTAAATGTACTCAGACAGTCTTAGTGTGTAAAAGATCAGCAGGCGGTTTATCTCATTACACTGCAGATGTTAGCAGCTGGAACACACACACACACACACATTAGCATCAGTTTTCAGGGGAATCCCAGCAGCTTTGAATCAGCAGCAGACGTCAGGAGTGAGTCAGACTTTTCTGAATAATAGAAGTGAAAGTTTGATCCACGGTGAGATCAGTCATCATCAGCAGTTTCAGTTCTTAAATTTGGTTTTCTTTGGGCCGTCTGCTCACTGGTTTGATTAACGAGGTTTAAACTGTGATTTGTCAGTCCTCAGTCTGTTCAGCTGATATTCAAACAGTCGGAACGACTGCGCCTCTGTTCTTATAGTGAAGTTTGAATTAGAGTTTTACTAAAGCAACACGTAGCCTGTTAACCCCCAACCCAGTCGCCAGAATGCATGTTGACGTGTTATGTTTCTGTAAAAAATCACTGCTTTTCAGAGCACTATCAGCGGCAAGGAAAAGCCACAGTAAATACAGTGATTGGTCTCTAAACAACACCCATGTTTGACGGCTAAAAGTGCCAGAGAACACAGCAATGGGTTGCTAACAAATGCCCACATTTGAAGGCTAAATAGCCACTGGAAACACAGTGACAAGTCACTAAAAGACAAGGGCGGAAAACATGATGAAAAAACAGTGATTGGTCCCAAAAAAACACACCTGTGTTTGGGGGGCTAAGCTGGAAACACAGCAATGGGTCCCTAAAGAACACCCAAAGAAAACTTGCTGCAAACACAGTGATGAGCAGCTTAAACACCAATGTTTTGCTAAAAAGCAGCAGAAATCAGTGGCGAGTCACTAACAGATACCCACATTTGAGGGTGGAAAATACGCTGCAAACACAGTGACGGGTCTCTAAAAAAACACACATTTGGGGGCTGTTGAAAACACCAACTTCTGTGGGCTGAAAAGCTGCTGGAAACACAGTGATGAGTCCCTAAAGATGCCCACATTTAGGGTTCGAAACCATAGTGACAGGTCCCTAAAAAACAACCACTTTAGGGGGCTGAAAAGCCGCAGGAAACACAGCGACTAGTCACTAATAGATGCACACATTTGAGGAGGGAAGACCTGCTGCAAACACAGCAATGAGTCGCCTAAAAATGCCCACATTTGGAGGCTAAATAGCCACTGGAAACACAGGGCGGAAAACATGATGACAAAACAGTGACTGGTCCCAAAAAAAACACCTGTGTTTGGGGGGCCAGAAGTAGCTGGGAACACAGTGGTGGGTCCCTAAAGAACACCCACATTTGTGGGCAGAAAACTCGCTGCAAACACAGTGATGAGCAGCTTAAACACCAATGTTTTGGGGCTAAAAAGCAGCAGAAATCAGTGGCGAGTCACTAACAGACACCCACATTTGAGGGTGGAAAATACGCTGCAAACACAGTGACGGGTCTCTAAAAAAACACACATTTGGGGGCTGTTGAAAACACCAACTTTTATGGGCTGCTGGAAACACCCATGGGTTGTTTAAAAAACATCCACATTAAAGGCAGAAACACTGCGGGAAACACAGTGACAGGTTGCAAAAAAACAACCTTTTTTTTTGTTTGCTGTTGATCTTGAACGGTGGTCAGATGTCTCACCGAGGTATCTCACTATCTTCCATCCTCTCCACCTCGAGTTATATCACATCAGTGATGTTTGTATAAAACATGCAAATGTTACTTATATTGATGGTTTGTAGAAACATATGACATTTTCTGTAATTCCAGCTTGTCACAGACATTATTGTGCAGTTAACAGTGAAACAGGAAGTTGTTCCTGTTTAAATCTTCACACATTGTGACGCTCAGCTTTCAGTCTCTTTTACCAACGACGGCTGATTCTCTTCTCTTGTTATTCGGCTGTTGCTCAGAGGGATCTTTGTCTCTGTCAGTCTGGTTGAAGCATCGAGCAGCGTTTTGTTCTCGCTGTACAAAACAGTCCCTTCATGCTAAATGTCATCAGTTTATAAGAGCACGTTCTCTAACCTAAAAGCATCAGAGACGTTTGAGACAGGCGTCCTCTCACACATCCGACTGCAGCCAATCAGATTCATAGTTTTTTAATTACAGCGTATCTCAGACCATCTGTCCAGGAGTAATTCTGCAGAGATCCACTCGCCTCTGTTGGAATTAAAGTTTGGATGGTGCCAGACGCCGGCAGCCATCTGAAACCACAGGTACCCAGGACTACTGTGTCCCTGAGGCCTGCTGAGTGAGCAGAGTTATTTTCGGTGTGTTTCCTCTGCTGTGGAAGTAGGCCACACATTCCTGAGGATCTCTCTGTCAGTGCAGCTGCTGATCACACAGGATTAGTCTGATCTGGTCACGATATCTGACTGTTATTCACTGACGGAGGCCGAGTCTCTGAGCTTCATCCTGCCGGCTCATTCTGCTCCATTTCACATATCCTGGTTTTTCTCTGGCGGCAGATCTCCAGCAGCTCTGCGAGTGTGATGAAGTCTGCAGCGTCTGCAGGGAGCTGGCGTGGTTTATTGTTCTGTGTTGTCTGCAGACACCCATCAGATGTGTTGCAGTGCGAAGTGAACACAGGCCTGTTGTTCATCAGTCGACACACAGCTGATCACCAGCTGTCTGTGTACACACGCCGACACACACACTCATGATGTAAGAAGCTGAACGGACTGAGTGTGTTGGTCTTTTTCTGGTCTTCAGAGTTAGCTGCGTGTGTGTGTGTGTGTGTGTGTGTGTGTGGTCGCAGTGTTAATCCTCGGGCTGAGCTGATGGCCTCTCAGCTGATTCATTCACACACTGCTCACTGCCTGCTGCATCATGAAGCTCGTCAGCTCGTTTAAACGCTCCTGATTCTCAGTTTCACCTCAGTCAGCGTGGGGTCACCTGGACCCTGAGCTGAGGTGTATTTGTGGAACAGAGATCTGGTCAGACCCTGGTTGAAAGGTCACACAGTGTGGTGAGGTGTAGGCACAAAAAACACTTGGTTGCGGTCAGGAAAACATCAGTTTTTGGCTTAAAGTACCTGATTTTTCAGGCACAATCCCTGCTGGAAAAATAGTGATATCTGGGTGAAAAGAACCCCTTTCTGTGGCACTGTCCCGGCAGGAAATGCAGCAATGTCTCGGTAAGAAAACACTTTATGTGGCACTGCTAAGGCAGAACATTTCTGTACATTTCAGCAACATTGTGGTTAACGTGTGGTTATACGATGTTTTTGCTTAAAATACCTGCTTTCGGTGGCACTGTCCCTGCAGGAAAAACTTACAGGTCTGTAAAAAACACTCATGTTTGGTGGCTACAAAGCTGCTGGAAACACAGCAACAAGTCGGTAAAAAACAGCAAAATATGCGTTGGAAATGCAGCAATGTCACGGTAAAAAACATCCGCTTTTTGTGGCACTATTCGGGCAGGAAAAGAAATGACAGGTCACTTAAAAACACTCATGTTTGTTGTCTAAAAAGCTGCTAGAAACACAGCAACAAGTCTGAACAAAAACAACTGCTTTTTGTGGCAAGGTCCCCGCTAGAAACCCAGTGATGTCACAGTTAAAAACATCTGCTTTTCATGGCACAATCCGCGCTGGAAATGCAGAAACAACCACTTTTGATAGCTTAATCCTGCTGGAAATCTAACAATGTCACAGTGAAAAACAACTGCTTTTCGTGGCACTGACCCAGCTGGAAACGCAGCGATGTCTTGGTAAGAAAACAACTGGTTTTGTGGCACTGTGTCACGGCAGGTAATGCAGCAATGACTTTTTAAAAAACAGGCAGTTTTGTTGTTTGTTGATGTGGAGCAGTGCTCTGCAGCTTGGCAGGCGTCTCTCTACTGTAGGTGTCTCACCATCCACCATCCCCTCCACCTCCTGATGACACTCAGCTCATTTACTACGTCACTGTAGAACAGGCTGAGCTGTTGTAGTGGATGACGTATATGCAGATGACTGTCTATATGTCAGAACGTCACTTCTGGATGTTTGAAGTTTATTGTTTATCAAGAACAGAGCAGAAATATTCAAACTATAAATTTGCTGGAATTACACCAGGATTTTCCCGTAATGGCTGCAGGAGATTGTTTGCATAATCCTACACATATATATATCAATTTAAAAGGCTTCTGTCTTTATGTCATCACATTGTACGCGTGCAGTCATCTCATTTACGGCTACGTTACGTGAAAACACTTGGTGGCACCAGATAGAAATAAATGATGAACGTCTTTTCACTCTGCTCATAAAAATGTTCATATTGCAAAACTTTAATCAATTATGATGCTTTATTGACTGACATAACCTTTGAGCTCAGGTTGTACAGATTTTAGGGATATGAAGCATTTGAATATACTCCAGGAAATGACATCACAGCAAGCAAACATACCAGTGCAGGCACTGGTGGATCATTTCTGTCTCTGAGTTTAAAGGGTTAATCAGTGTTGTTTTTCTCTTCCTGACTTCTGTTTGGGGTAAACTGTTTCAAAACTTCAGTTCCCATAATGCTTTGGGGTCTAGTGTTGCCATGGAGTCAGCTGTGGGAGACAGGTTGAATTAGCTGTTAGCAGTGTAACCATGGAAACAGGAGAGAAATAGCTGTTGATGCTGAAGAAACACGATGATGATGATGATGATGATGATGATGACTATCAGGAGTGTGTTTGGTTATGGATGTTCATTTATTGATTCCAGGAGTGTGTGTGTGTGTGTGGTGGTGTGTGTGTGTGTGTGTGTGTGTGTGTGTGTGTGTGAGAGATGTTTTTGGCTAAGTCAACCACCAGCCGCCAGTGTCTGCAGCCCAGTGCATCATGGGAGCAGCAGAGTGGGTCGGCTGAGGTGGATTAGTCCGTGTTTTTAAGCAGATTTCAGCTCACATATGATCTTTTGTTCTCTGTTGAATCCTCAGTGTGACCTGGTTATGGCCGTGTGTGTGTGTGTGTGTGTGTGTGTGGTCATGTGATGAGGAGAAGCATCATAAATATGGAGCGAGAGTGACTCTGCAGACTGATGACAACACGGCCTCTGTTATTACGGGGTTTTATTGTCTCCTCCTCGTCCCCTGGTCGTCTCCTCACAGCTCCGTGTGCAGCTCCTGGACGGAGACAGATTTCTATTTTAGGTTTGAGATTGTAAATATTTAAAGAGCAGGAGTGAGCGCAGGATGAGTGACGCAGGGAGGAGGAAGACATGATACACATGATGACAGTCGAGCAGCTTTTTGTTGATGATATTCACAGGAATAAACGTTTCAGTTTAAAACATCAGATTAACAGAAACAAACATGTTTGATAACGATCCTTAAATCTGGTCCTGAACCCGCATTCGTGATGAGATGAAACTGTTTTAGAATGTCACAGAGAAAAGTGCCAGACGTGTGAACTGGCCGGTCTGAGCTGGACTCAAGTCGGCTGATGATGTCACCTGCAAGTTTCCAATGAGAATGAAGCGTTTTGCTCGCTGTTTTTGCGTTGCTACATGCTGCGTGTTTCTGCGCTCTCGGAGTCTGGCGTTTTGCTGGAGCGCTCTGAACTCCTCGAGTTGGAAAAGCTTTATCTCTGCTTTTTCCCCATTGTCCAATGGGATGATTTGAGAGGCGGGGCTTCTGTGGTGGTCACGACAACAAGTTTACAGTTGGTAAACAATGGAGGAGAAACTGGTGGTAGTGGTTGCTGGATACCCAGAGCTATACAGCCTGATGATAGACAGCAGGTTGTCAAACTGCCCCTGAGTCATCCTAAAATCTGCCTGTAAACGTCCATGATGGAGGAGAAGCTCCTGGACCAACTGGTGGTACTCCCCATGATCCAGCCTCTTTTTTAGGGTCTCATGTACCCACACAGATCTCTGTTTATCTGCTGACAGCCTCTCACCCTCAAAAATGTGCAGCAAGCATTTTTCTACGACTGGCATTCAATAAAATAAGCAGTGCAGTGCGCCTCTGTGTGATCAAGGCCGTACACTTCCACGTGGCATCTACTGTTGACCTGCTGTCTCCTCCTAAAGGTCCCCGTCCCCCTTTAAAAAGGACAACAGTGTGTCCACAGTGGGTCTCTGAGGGTTAAAGAATATTGTGCTGTAGTGGAACTTTTTACAGTGTACATGCTGTTTCAGGTTACAGGTGAGACGATGAAATATGATCCAGGAAGTTCAGTCACAGTTTTAAAGACACTGCAGAGGTTTGTAAAACTCTGACAGGATTTTACAACTCAGGAAAGTTATTAGGGCGCAGAGTATTTTATCTTGTGTCCAGTTGACCTTGAGGTAAACACAAACACAGCGCTCGTGTTACAAAGTCATCCATCAGGAATGTGTGTGTGTGTATGTGTGTGTGTGTGTGTGTGTGTGTGTGTGTGTGTGTGATGGTCTGATTGTGGCCTTAATCTGGTTCACTGGCGAAACAGCAGGACTTTCATAACTGTCGGTCTCTGTGTCGTTAATCTGAGCTCTCTGTGTTTTCATGCAGCGTGCTACTTTGCTTTATTACGTATTAGGAACAGTTATGTGATTACGGACGGTAGGAATCAGAATTAGGTTGGCAGATCTTGTCTAATAAGTGTCGTCAAACAAACGGATCCATCAGGTGGTGCTTGAAGTTTGATCAGCGATGTTGTTGACATGAAGAGGAAATATAATCTTTGATAGATGAAGAATTGAAGGCTGCAGCTGATTATTTTCTCCACAGAGTCCCGACACGTTTTCATGGAAAAATTTCTAAACTTTTAAAGGACTCATGATAAAGATTCCAAAACTATTCACAACATATAATTACACACACAGAACTGTACAGCGTGCTTTGTCCCAATGCTTGTTATTGTATTATAATGATTGCATACGGCACGGTGGTGCAGTGGTTAGCACTGTCGCCTCACAGCAAAAGGGTTACTGGTTCAAACCCAGAGTGGGGGAGCCCCTCTGTGTGGAGTTTGCATGTTCTCCCTGTGTCAGCGTGGGTTTCCTCCAGGTGCTCCAGCTTCCTCCTCCCACATGAGGTTTCCTCCAGGTGCTCCAGCTTCCTCCTCCCACATGAATGGTTGTCTGTCTCTAAATTCCCTTTTACACTGCCAGATTTTCGGCGAATGTTGGGCTGTTTTGCCGGCAAGCTGCGAGCGTTTAGACACACAGCCGGGTTGGCGAGTTGATCCAAGGTGCCCAATTTTCCGCCTCGTAGGGTAGACATATTGGTGGAACCTTTTTGGTTTAAACAGACCGAGGCGGCCTTCTGCAACGGGAGGGGCTGTTGATGACTTGTGGGAGGAGCTGTTGATGACGCCGCACGTGCGAGCCACTGGCGGTGGATAAACAGGAAACAGCTGATAGCAGGAATTAGCGAGCAGCTAGTAGCAAGAGGGAAACACAAACCTGACAGACACTGTAAAGATGAGCAACTGGGGAGACAAGGAATTGCGCGCCCTCCTTGTCCTCGCAAACGAAGAGGCCATTAACCGTCAGATGACGGGGACGGTGAAGAACGGGCCGACTTACGAGAGAATCACCGAAGGACTGACCAGCCGCGGCTTCCCTCAGAGTACGTCACTGATAGTCTGGTGACCTGTCCAGGGTGAACCCTGCCTCTCGCCCAATGTCAGCTGGGATAGATTTTCTATGACTGTGAGAACCCTGTTAATAAATCACATGTCAATATTTGGCCGAATGTTTTAGAGATGGAGAGAAAATGTTGCTAATAGTTTAGCCTTCAGATTCCCGCCAGATCAGCAAACTTTCTGTTGCTGCCTTTACACAGGTTAGTCACAGCCCTGCTGCTGGCCACCAGCCTGCTGTGACACCTGGAGCTGGGGGAGGCGTACCAGCCAAATTGAAGCAGCTGTAGCAACCAAAGCTCTGTCTCCAGAGCTGCTGGCCGCTCTCCTCCTGGGGAAACAGTCCACAGTGGCGGGGAGCAAAGTGGAGGGATCGTGGGGTGCGATCAGATAAACAGACAGAGATAGGGAGAGCAGGGTGAGGAGGCGCTGAGCCAATGAAATAAGATCAAATAAATCACTGTATGGAAACACTGAGTTACTGTATGAAACCCGTGCACATGCCCAAGGTCGTCTGGTGGGAGGGGCTTAGGACAGAGAGGAATGAGCTGCAGGAGGAGGGGGGCACTTTCAGATTTTGACGTTTCTTTTTTTGCCTTCTCCAGATTTCTGCCCTCAGCTGTAACGTTCTGTTTATTGACTCGTTGATTAATGGCTTCTCTAGCAGGATACGTGTTAGCCTACTAGCCCGCTTGGCTCGTGCCCAGAAATCCTCAAAGTCCCTCAGTTCCTCCTCAGTTCACATATTTGAGGCTCACAATAGAACAGGAAGTGAAGTCGGATGTCTGAGCTGTGTTTGGAAACAGTTTGTGAGCAGTGGAGCCTGACGCTCAGCGAGAGTTTCCTGGAGACAGGAAAATTTCTCCCGCTCCCAGAGAGGAGTCGCTTCCTTTTATGGCCGTGTGTGAACGACCTTTAGTTGGCGGGGAAATGAGCCGGCGGAGCAGGAATGTAAATGATTCCTCTACCTGCTGATGGTGCTGGAGGAGGGGGGGACATTCCTGCTTCCTGATGTCAGGTTATTGTGGGTTACTGTGCGACTCCTTTCAGTCACCGTGAGGAGGAGGAGGAGGAGGAGGAGGAGGAGGAGGAGGAGTTATCAGGCTTTGACCTAATTCAGGACACACAGCTGGATGTTTGAGCCCTCAGCTGCTTCCACTAATGAAAAACACATCTGATTTCCAGCAGGGGAAGAAATATTCACATATTTCACAACAGTCTAAAAATACTCTGATAGGACGTAAAAATTTAAAGTGCTGCGTTCAGAATCTTAAAGGTACACTCTGTAACTTTCAATTTTAAACCCTGCTTTATTTCAGATGGTCAGTGTGCTCTTTTAAGTGTTACATGTGCACCATAACTCAGCTCTTTATGGCTTTAAAGTGAATCTAAAACTCTTTTAGTTCTTACAAGCTGATTTTCTTTATATCAAGATGTCCAACAGATTTGGAGCCAAAAGATACTTTAAAGGGCAACTTTGGTATTTTTCAACCTGAACCATATTTGATGTTTTTGTGTCTTTGTGACTAATGAGAATAATAGTTTTTAAATTGATCCAGTTTTGAGCAAGAAATCAGTGAACCAGGCTGCAACGTAACCACTCAGGGTGTGTTCACACCGTCAATAAAAGGGTTTTGTCACTGACGGGCTCAGATTGTTCTATAGCCCCGTCTCCACCAAACCCTTTCAGTCCAGTCCCTTTGGAACCAGCAGTAACCTTCAGACATGGTACCTAGACCCTCGGTCTGTTCAGACAGTCCTCTTAAATGTGGGCGGGGTTGTTGTCACTCACTGCTCCGTCCAGCACTCGCTGTATTTCCTCATCAGCGGTGACACAGATGGAAGTCTGCACCTGGTTTATCGTCCACAGAAC
>NC_065514.1:2918036-2935002 GCF_006386435.1 Epinephelus moara
TTGTAGTTTACTGATGTATGAACAGAGGTTACATAAAACCAGAGTGACCGTCCTCTACTGACCAATCAGACTGCAGGGTTTCTAGCTCCACCTTTTAGTACCAGATCTGTGTGCTAGGTACCCCAACAGAGGGGGGACCAAACATGGGGACGCTAAGGAACGCTTCTGTTGGTACCATCCACAACTCTCACTGTGGAGGCAGAAACAACACCAAACTGAACTGAACTGAACTGAACTGCTGGGTGGAAACAGGGCTGAAGTGTCTGACAACATTATGGAGTCTGGTGGGTTTGGTGATGGTGATTTCAGGGCTGTTTCTGTTTAAACAAAAAGGATCTTACTCTTTAACACAAAGCTCTATCTCTGTAGGGATCCTTTCATAATGTTGTCGAAAAAGTCACTCTGTACTTTTAAGTAAAAGTATTAGTTTCTTGTAAATTCTATTGTAAAAATGCATAAAAATAAAAGTCCCTACATGTACTTATTCAGGGCTGAAAAAAGTCACCCAGGTGAAAATATCAGACACAAAAAGTTCTCCTCTAAAGATGCACGAGCTGATCATCAGCCTGAGGTAATGCAGTGACAGACAGACCTCAGACGTGCAGAGAGAACAGCGAGGATCAATAATCCTGATGGTTTAAGTGCTGCTGCAGACTGAAAGAGAGCCTTTATTTATCAAACAAAACCTGCTGCTTATCTTGTTGGTTTAGCAGAGAGCAAACAGTCAGACATTTCTCACAGCGGGTCCTTCACCTGTGCAACACCTGTCTGAGTCACATGAAACTGACAGGATGATAAGGCTTTATTAATGTCTTTATTCAGAGGATAATAACAGATGACGTCACTTCTAAGTGTGTACAGAGGCACAGTACGTCTAACTCTTTGACCTGTTTTAAGTATTTATGTGCTGTGTATCACACTGATAAGTCAACGTATCAGTAGTCCTGGTCTCTACGAACAAAATGAGGCATCAGGTTTGGGTGTCACCTGCCCATTGGGACTGACCTCCCAAAAAAATCTTAACGTTGTCATTTCAGTAAATTGCCAAAAAACGTTAATGTTGCCGTTGGAGTCAATGCATGGGCCAAACATCAACTATTCCACATGTAGGTGATATAATCCATCATAAATCTTTATTCACATCAAATGTTCCTTCACATTCAAACAGCCTTGGTTCTACTGAACAAGACAATGTGCAATCATATGTATTTAAGTCATATTAAGCCAAGAGTGTTTTCTATCGTCTGTCACATTACAAACAAAAAAGAAAAGAAGAAAACCCACTATGCAGAATTCATCATGGATTCAGGTTCCTTTTGGCTCTGATAGGCTAATAATATATTAATAAAAGCCTTTACTGCTGTGAAACCTACATAAAATATTAAATACAGAAACGGCACTGGATAAAACAGAATCTACAAAATCTGAATTACGGCCTATAATTCATAGGGATTATATATAACTGTTCAGCTGTCTGTCAATGCATCTAACAATACTCATATTAAAATCAATAATCTACAGTTGAATACATTTAAATGTTTGACTTTATCTTAACCACCAGATCACACCATCAAAGCTAAGCTACAAAAACCCCCCAGAATGCTTAGCTAGTAACGTTAGCTTGTAGCAGAAGTAGTTTAGCAGGAGTTTTCTTTTCACTTTTAACTTAATTTTGTCTAATTTAGTCGTAAAACCAACTGTAGATGTTTTAATAAAATTGTTTCGTTACGTATATAAGCAGATGAAAATTAAGTTTAGTATTGTCTTTAGCTAAGGCTAGCCATGACTAACTCAACAGCTACATTAAAATCAATGTTAATCTACAATTGCATCAATTTAAATGTGATTTAAAGGTAGCTTAACCACCAAATTACACAAATAACGCCAAAGCTATGGCTGTTACTGATGCTGTGCTAAGTGTTAGCTTGTAGCAGAACTTGTTTAGCAGGAGGTTTTTTATCTATTAAAACTTGATTTAGCCTAATTTAGTTATGTGTAAGAAACATCTGCAGATGTTGATTTATAAAATGGTTCAGTTACATTTAACAGCGAGGGAGAAACACCAAGTAAATGTAGCTTTAGCTTCAGCTAAGGCTAGCCGAGGCTAACTCACATATCTTGATGTATGCTAGCTCTCTTGCTTTAGCTGTTTGTGATTATTTTACAGTCTTTTTCCATTGAAATGTTCTTTGTATAATATTTTAAAATGTTTAATATTTTTATAACAGATGCCTAAAAGTCGGATTATTGTATTAACCCAATTTTGACGAAATATGTAGCTAGCTAGCTAACGTGCTTTGGTGTATGGATTTAAGTATTAACTGAATTCAGGTTATTATTAAGGCCTGATACATTTGTTTTTAGTCACATGTCATTATTATTATTATTATTATTATTATTATTATTATTATTGTTGACACAACAAAACAAATTGAATATACCTGATAACAAACTAGACTCGTGATATTATAAATGAGCACGCGGCATGTTAATCTGGGATCACAGTGAGATTATAAACCAGAAGAATTACTTTGGAGTCTCTGCATTGATCTGCTCCAAAATATGGCAGGTCACCATAAACAGCTGCCACAACAACATTTGATTTCATCATCTGAATCTGTGTAAATCTGCAGAGATAATAAACAAATTCAGGGTATTATTGATCTGATAAAAGGAGGTATTAAACGCAGGATAATCCCGAGGCTGTAGATCAGTGTGTCCGGTGTTCAGTCTGTGTGATCCAGTTGTTCTGAGATGATGTTAATGATGATGTAGGTGTGTGAACACTTGAACACATGATTAATTATTAAATAATTATCACAAGCATTAGTTGCAGCTTTATAATCACATTCAAATCGGTAAATGCTCCTTTTATTGGAGGGATTGGATGCAGAGGGGTGTTGCAGTGCTTAGGGGCCTTTACAGATTTGTTTATTTGTAATTTATTTCTTGCTCTCTGTTTGTTGGTATTTTCATGTCTCCCAAAAACTTAATAAAATGTTAATCATTAAAAAAAAATAGATGGTTTACACCCAAATGATCAACTATTTATAGGTTTACATTATGTGTTAACAGTTGAATAACTACTAACTAAAGTTTAACTATGAATTTGAACTTTATTGATCTCAGATCTTTCTCAGTCTGGTTTGTTGACGTTCACTCGTCAGCACCTCCCAGTGTGGAGAAGATGAAACTGTGTACGTCCTGGGTGTGATGGTCTGCACTGATTTTCTTTGCCTGTTTCCTGATTTTGGGGGTGTCTAAGTCCTGGAGACTGTGTTAGCTGTGGCTCTATGAAAGGGTTAGCGTGTTTCCCGGCTGTGTGCACAGTCACTCAGGATGTGTTGGTGAATGTGTGGATGTGAAATTTTCCCATTGAAACATGACCTCAGCAGGGACACGGTGGAAACAGACACACGTACAGAAACAGTGTTAAACAGGAAGCTAAAAATATCACACAGTCTTTTACAGACAGCAAGATTAAGTTAGGCTTTTTCCTAAACACACCTCCTCCTCCTTCTAACAGCATTTTAACTGTGAGCAAACAATGGGACATTTTAAGCACATACAAAAACATCTATTTTATTATTAGTGTTCATGTATTTCAAATTTATTGTCATATTTTTATATTAATTTGTCATTTTACCACACAGCGATGCAGTGAAGTTTGTTTCTCCGTCACGCTACACACACATAGAACATATATACAAATATTTAAATTAGAATAGAGTAAAACAATATAAACAGTAACTTGTAGACATGTACTTATTTGATGTGAATTTGATTTGGTTTATTTATTTAAAACATGTTAAAATTAAAATAAATTAAAGGAAAAAACACTGAACGAGAGAAACAAATAAAATCAACAGTTATCCTAAAGCAAATTCTCATAAATAACATAATTAAATATTATTTAATATTTACATGTCTCTGAATAGGAGCAGGAAATAGTCATATCGCCCTACTCATTCTTTACAACCTCATATATTTTACTATTAATTTTAAATCATTTTCCTGTAAAATATACTATGATAAAAAAAATTATATATTATTTTATTTGTTTATTTTATATATATATATATATTTTTAATTGTATTTATTTATTTTCCCACCTTGTTTATTAGTTTCACATTTAAGAAAATCTGTATACACATTTTTTTTTTCACCCCCAGGAAACAAACACATTCTAGTATGAGATAATGATGTGCCCCCACAACAAAAAATAAAAACATTAAAAGAAATTAAATTTAAAAAATGAAATAAAAATGTTATATATATATTATGTAGATATAACCTAAATAATAAGACAAATTACCTCACGCCATTCTGCCAACCCGTCCTTATCACTACTCCTTTTTTAAAAAAAATTTTGTTTGAATTCTTTAAACTTTTCCTTAAATTTACCCCACAAATTAAAATACACATCATCTTCACAATGGTTTCAATTAAACTTTCTTCCCGGTCTGAGAGCAGTTATTGTATGTTACACTGAAATAAACACTTTTATTTTGTATAAATATAAAATTATTTAGACTTTATTTCATTATTTGCTCTGTATTATTTTTTATGGTGAAGCCAAACCCCTGTTGTTTAAACAGAAGGACTCTGCGCCCCCTGCTGGGCCTCATGTGACTCTGCAGCACTAAGTCAGAGTGAAGTGTTCATGTTCACTGATGCTGAGATGGTAAAACATCCTGATGACCTGTCGGTGTGGTTGTGTTGCAGGTGAGCTGCTGAGCCAGCCGAGGCCCGACGGTCTGACCGAGATCATCTGTCCAAAGAACGGCTCGGAGCGGGTCAACGTGGCTCTGGTTTACCCTCCGACACCCACCGTGCTCAGCCCCTGTCTCAAGTGATCCGAGGGGGGGCCGGCTCGTCTCACTGTTTCACCAGAGCCTCCACCTCCACCTGTACACCCCCCCTCTGTCAGCCTGCTTCATGCCCCCACCACACTGAACTGAACCTCCTGAAGGCAGCACGCTGGATCACTGCCTCACATGTACGTACTCTGGACCGCAGTCACACTTTCACTTTTTACTCTACTGCCAGATGAACATACATGTGGTATAGTCCACACTTATCTTAGAGGAATAACTGAATAACAAATTATAACAATGGCAATAATAATAATATAAACAAAGAAACAGAAATGTTATTTATACTTTTTAAATATTTGTCATTCATCTGAGAACGACAAATCTCAGCGAACACGCAGCTGAGGACTAAAATATTTCTTCTAATGAGACAAGTTCATGCAGACACATTTAACAGCAGCTCTGAGTGATCACATGATTAATCACATGTGAGATCAGAGCAGGAGCAAGCCAATCAGAGACAAGAATTTAACCTACATCTGCAGTGTATTCCCATACATACAGACGTATGATAGCTAATGAATTAGCATCTCACAGATTAGTGCTCCTGCCAGTCTGGTAAGGGTTAGGAAAAGAAACATGGTTGGACATTATCACATTATGTACTTAACACAAAGTTACATAGCTTAGGTGTAGGAAAAGAAATATGATTGGACGTTAACATGTTACATATGTAATGTAAAATATATACTTAACATAAAGTTACGTTGGTAAGGTTTAGGAAAGAAAAGTTACATAGGTTAAGTTTAGGCAAAGGAACATGGTTGAGCATCGTCATGTTATGTACTTAACGTAAAGTTACATGTGGTAGTTTTTGATAAAAGAAAAATGGTTGGACATCATCACGTTATGTACTAAACATACAGTTACATTCTTAACATAAAGTTATGTAGGAGTAGGAAAAGAAACATGGTTGGACATCGTCATGTTACACACTTAACTTAAAATTATGTTCTTAACATAAAGTTACGTAGTTTAGTTTAGGACAAGCAACATGGTTGGACGCTATCACGTTGTGTACATAACGTAAAGTTACATACTTAACAGAAAGTGACATAGGTTCGGTTTCGAAAGGAAAAGTTAAACAGGTTAAATTTAGGCAAAGAAACCTGGCTGGGCATCGTCATGTTATGTACTTTAAGCAAAGTTATGTACTTAATGTAAATTTACGTAGGTTAGGTTTCAGAAAAGAAAAATGGTGAGACATCATCACATTATGGACTTAACATAAAGTTACATACTTAACATAAAGTTACGTAGGTTAGGTTTCGGAAACGAAAAATTGGTTGGACATGATCATGTTTTGTACGTAACATAAAATTTAATATTTAACGTAAAATTACTTAGGTTTAAGAAAGAAAGGTTTCATAGATTAGATTTATAAAAGTAAAGTTACGAATATTACGTTTAGGAAAAGAAACATGGTTGGACGTCATCACATTATTTACGTAATGTAAAGTTACGTACTTAACATAAAGTTACAGAGGTTAGGTTTTGGAAAAGAAACATGGTTGGACATCATCATGTTACGTTCTTAAAATTATGTTCTGAATGCAAAGTTACGTAGTTTCGGTTTAGGAAAAGAAAAACGGTTGAATGTTGTCACATTATGGACTTAACATGAAATAACATAACATAAAGATACTTAAGTTAGGTTTACGAAAGTAAAGTTAGGTTACGTTCAGGAAAGAAAAGTTTTGTGGGTTAAGTTTAGGCAAAGAACGTTACGTTATGTACTTTACATAAAGTTACATAGGCTAGATTTTGGAAGGGAAAATAGTTGGACATTATAACGTAACATACTTAACATAAAGTTACATACATGGTAAAGTTATGTATGTTAGTTTTAGAAAAAGAGGCATGGTTGGATGTCATCACGTTATGTACGTAATGTAAAGTTACGTTGGTTAAGTTTAGTCAAAGAAACATGGTTGGACGTTGTCATGTTATGAACACAATGTAAAATTACGTAGTTATGGTCATTTTATTTGTGAGAAATCCTGAATATCTCCAGCGGGACTGATTATGTGTAATACTTTCTGTGCTGTTAATTTCTTCGTATATTAATTTAATATGTCTTCTCATGTTGCAGGTTGTTCGGCTGTGTCTCTGATGTGTCATCACGTGGACATCGAACAGTATTTAAGGAGCACAAACTGTAGCATCAGCGAGGCCTCGTCCCTTTACTGACCCACCATGGTTCACACGTCTCTCAGTCTCTGGACAATAAGATGATTTTTTATTTTGAACTCTGAAAAGACTCTTTGAATCATTTCTACACGATGAAGCAAAAGTACAAACTTGTTTTTAACGCTGAGAAACTTGTTTAATCGTGGGCCAGATTTCTGCCAAGTGTCACCTCGGAGCTTTTTACTGGACTGAAATAATCTGCAGTATGTTTAAATGTGTGACCCCGGCTCTTTGTGTAAAGTGTGACAGCATGAAAATGTGTTGAATTTCAGTGCAAGAAGAGGAACTGCAACGATGTGTAAATATTTCTCTGGGCCTACATTTCAGGTTTGGAGGTGGGGCTGTGTCGGGAGCTTAGCTGTGATTTCAGATTTATTGAGAGGTTTAAATCCCAGCTGTTCAGATAGACACCACTCCAATGTCTGCATGCTATATATGAAGCTACAGCCAGCAGCTGGTTAGCTTAGCTTAGCATAAAGACTGGAAACAGAGGGAAACTTTAGCCGAATTAAACAAAATGTGACACATATAAATAAGATAACGTTTCAGTATCAATATGTAAGGTCCAGAGACAGTGTGGACTGGCTTAAGGGATTCTAAGTTTCACATCTGTACAGTCAATGAGGCTACAGCCAGCAGGTGGTTAGTTTAGCTTAGCATAATGGCTGTAAACAGAGGGAAACTGTAGCCAAATTAAACATATAACGTAAACAAATATAAATAAGTTAAAATGATGATTAAGTATCATTGTTTACTGTGAAGACACAGCGAGGAAAAGTAAAATCACACATTTTTAAAGGGAGATTTGTGACTTTCTTCAGCCAGGACCTGGTTAGCTTAGCTTAGCATATAGACTGGAACCAGGGCAAATTGTAGCCCAATTTAACCTAAAACAATAACAAATATGTATAAGTTAAAATGACATGTCAGTAATGTCCAGAGACAGCAAGGAAAATTAAAATTGCAGATTTTTGAATGGAGTTTTGTTATTTCTTCATCCAGCAGCTGGTTAGCTTAGTTTAGCTTAGCATAAAGACATGAAACAGGGAAAGTTTAGCCGAATTAAACATAAAGCAATAACAAATGTGAATGAGTTAAGATGAGTGTTCAGTATCAATATGTAATGTCCAGACACAGTGGGGCAAATTAAAATCACAGATTTTTGAAGGGAGTTTTGTGACTTTCTTCAGCCAGCAGCTGGTTAGCTTTGTTTAGCTTAGCATGTAGACTGGACCCAGGGGGACTGTGTAACCAAATTAAACATAAAACAATGACAAATGTGAATGAGTTAAAATGACATTTCGATTTCAATATGTAATGTTGAGACAGAATGAGGAAAATTAAAATCACAGTTTTTTGAAGGGAGTTTTGTGACTTTTTTCAGCCAGTAGCTGGTTAGCTTAGTTTAGCATAAAGACTGAAAATGGGGACATTTAAACCAAATTAAACATAAAACAATAACATATATGTTGTTAAGATGACATTTCACTTATTGGGGTTGAATAAGATCACGTATTCTACCTGAGCTCAGCGGAACCAGAGCAACAGTCAGGTTGAACTCAGCTGACAGCTGCTGTTTAGCCGAGCTAAGCTAACCAGATGCTAAGTGACACAGCTCCAGCTCCATTATAACAGGAGAGAGGTGCGATGTTCCTGCAGCAGAAAATCACTTCTCTGTGTAGAAGTTTGGTGGAGCGTGAGATGAACTGACGCAAAGATGAACTTTAATGCCAAGGATGTGGGAGCTGAGTGGAGATGAGATCAGATATTTATCCACAGCGTCCCGCAGGACTATCGACTGTACATAGAAGGACGAGAAGGCAAAGAGCATCAGGTGTTAGCTTCACCTCACCCCGTCTCTTCAGATTCATTTCTGGATGTTTTTTTCACTGAACTGTGTCGAGGGGATTTTTTTTGTCCGATGTAAATAATATCTTTATTTTTGTATGTTGACACGAGGTGTCGCCACTCTTTGAGCTTTGACTTTATTTACAGTGCAATGTTGTGCATGACTCACTGTGAGAGTGCACACGGGGTTTTATATGTAGCTGGTTCCAACATCTCACAGGACAACATGAAATACCAAATAAACCAATAACTGGCTTTAGTACCACTGAACTCTGCTGTCTTTGTTTTACACAGTGCATCTGAACACATGAAAATGTTGCCACTGTACGTCTCTGTAAAACACAGGTACGTTTCATACGTTTAATACATCAATGTTTCTAAAGTGACTGTCATCAGGAGGTGGAGGTGATGGAGGATGGTGTGACAGCGAGGAGAGACACCTGCCAAGCTGCAGACCGCTGGTCAACACCAACAACACAAGTGGTTGTTTTTATATGTAGACATCGCTGCGTTTCCTGCCAGGATAGTGCCATGAAGAGAGTTGGGGTTTTTTGGTTTTTGTTTTTCTTTTGTTGTTTTTTTTTGTTTTTTTACAACATCGATGCCAGGACAGTGCCACGAAAACTTTGTTTTATTTTATTTTATTTATTTTTTACGGTGCTATCACTGTGTCTCCTGCCAGGGCAGTGCTATGTAACATTCATTTAAAAAAACAAAAACAAAAACAAAAACAAAAAACACTTTATTTTTTTTACGGCGATATCACTGTGTTTCCTGCCAGGATAGTGCCACGAAAAATGTATTTTATTTTTATTTATTTAATTTTAATTTTGTATTTTTTATTTTACGGTGATATCACTGTGTCTCCTGCCAGGACAGTGCTATGAAACATTCATTTTAATTTTTTTTTTTTTTTTTTTACGGCGATATCACTGTGTTTCCTGCCAGGATAGTTTTAATTTTACAGCCTATAAAATGTCAGAAAACACTGAACATTTGTCTGTTAGGATTTTCTAAGTTTGTCCAACCATCAAAACAGGAAAAAGAAAAAACCTGAGACATTTATAAAAGTAAGTTAAAACAGGAGAGTTTTTTGCTTTGGCTTTAAAAATGACTTGAAATTAATATTCTGTTGATTGATTTTTAGTTCTAATGTAAGCACATAATGAATTATTAATCATCTAAATATAAAGCCTCTTTAAGTTTGTTTGTTTCTTGTACATTAACTGCAGCAACAGTAGTTTAACAGATCAGTTTGCACAGACTGTATATTGTTAACACAGATTACCGGAGACACATCTTCAGGCTTCATTCAGGTCCTCAGTTCACCTGCAGTCACTCAGTGAATCAACACTGTGTCACAACAATATAATGGACACACACTGTACACACCTGGATTTAAATGAAACTGCACAACTGTTGTAATAATGTTTTATTTGAATATGAAGCAAATATTCATTCATTATATTATCAGACTTATTATATTTGTTCATTATTTTTTAAATAAACAATAACAAATAACATCAATAACTTAATAGATAATAAAATGTGGGGCAATGTTCATATGTTGACATTACATCAAAAAATAAAAATAATAAAATAGATAAAATAAATTAAAAAATAAAAAGCAATATCTAATAAATACAATGATAAATAATAAAATTAAATCATAAAATAAATACAATGATAAATAATAAAATTAAATCATAAAATAAATAAAGAAAAAAGAAAAAATGTAGGTATTTTTTGTATGAATGTATATATGTTTACATTTTCATTTATTCTACTGTTTGTTTATTTGTGTTAAATATCACCGTTTATATCATATTATTGGTTAAAAAATTTTTTTTAAAAATAAATAACAAAAAGTAGAAACAGCGCCACCTGCTGTGTGATCACAGCATCACAGCAGTGACGCACTCATGTAGCTCCTCCTCCTGACCGGCAGGGGGCGGTAAACCTGTGCAGAGGCAGAAGAAGAGGAGCTCTGTCCCCGGCTCTTCCTCTTCCTTCCGCGGCCTCAGAGGTAGGAGACAAGTCCCGCATATGAAGACAACAATCTGCTTTAAATCTTATTTAAAACTTCACCATCCTGCTTTTATAACTCGCTGCGTTTTATTAACAAACCTTAAACACTTCAGATGAAGTTAGATTTCTGAGTTTGGAGGCGGGAATTCTGTGTTAATCTAATGTTAGTGAGGATGCCGGTTTGGTCGCTGTGACTGAAGCGTTCCGCCATGTTGGTTCTGTGTGTTAATATAACTGCACCAAACTGCAGAGTTAAAACGCTCATTTCTCCGCAGTACATGTGTCGTGTGTGTTTCATAGCGTTACCTGAAGTTTGTCGTAATTCTTTGAGTATTAATGGCTGTTATCAGAGCCGAACCTGAAGCTAGCATGAGCTAATGCTAACAGCAGTCATGAGGAGGGTTTAAGTCACTGTCTTTATATTAATTTAATGTATTTCTGATTTCACAGATATCTGAAAATGGTCCGCTACTCTCTCGACCCCGAGAACCCGACTAAATGTGAGTAATATTGAAATGTTTGGGTGTTGAACAACATGGCGGCTGTGATGACTTCTTAGGACACCTTTGGATTACACATGAAAATAACTCAGAAAGATCTGAGCTGCTGCATTGATTTAATATATTCAGTGTATATATATCTAAAGGATCTGAGGTTAATGAGGTCTATGTTGTGTTTGCAGCATGCAAGTCGAGGGGCTCCAACCTCCGGGTTCACTTCAAGGTAAGAAGTCTGAATTAAACTGTCACATGTGTCACTAACAGACCAGCGTATGTGGCTGGAGATTAATGCACCAGCTGCTCTGATATAATCATGTCTTTGTAATTATGATGCTTCATACTGCAGCTCAGGTTAGTGTCAGAAACTTTAACACTTGTGACACTTAAAGACCAACATGTGAAACCCTCTCACATCTGAAGACACTGACCACATTTACATGCTCAAAATATTCAGTTTTTTGCCCTTAATCAGAAAAAGCAGTGCAATGAGATAAGAAAAGGTACAGTGTGCATTAAAGGACATTTTAACAAATGTTAATGCACCAGAATGAGCTGAAAGGCAAGTTTTCATTGGCACTCCCTTTGCCAGCTGTTAAAAGCATCCTGGAAAAATAAAAATATAATAAAATACATCTTGTAAAACAAGTTGAAACATTATATTACAGCAACAGACACATCACATAATACTGTTACAGACAAACCTTACTGTCACATGTTACAGGTGAATAATGTCTATCAGTGTTCACAACAAGTCATTTCTTAACTTCAATGAGTGATCTGATGGAGACTCTTTAACTGTGGTGCTGAAATCCATTGATGCAGTGTCCTTTAAGGCCCTGACACACCAAGCTGACGGTCGGCCGTCTGTGAGCGTCTGTCGCCCTAGTTTTTGCGGTGTGTCCCGCACCGTCGGCACTTTGGCGTTGGCGGCTTTTCAGCCGATTGAGCATGTTGAATCGGTGGCGGAGCTTGTCAGTGAGAGAGATCACTGTGATTGGCTGTTCAGGTTTTATTTCCTCGCCCCTGTAGCGAGTGAATCTGCCTGTAGTGAAACCGGGGCTAACCGGTGCTTCCTCCTCAGGCTCCACTTCACTCAGCTGCCCCACAGACCCGCTGCTTCTTCACACTTTAACCTGAATAACAAACCGGAGCTAGCTGGGAGCGGCTAGCGGAGCGTTAGCCGCAGCATGACCGGAGGGAAGCACAGCCAGTTAGCCTCCGCTAGTCTCTGAGCTAGCCCCGGCTCTCCGTTTGGATCCAACCGGAGCACCGAGCCCTGGTTTGTTATTCAGGTTAAAGTGGGAAGAAGCAGCGGGTTTATCGGGCAGCTGAGTGAAGTGGAGCCTGCGGAGGAAACACCGGGACCGTCTGGATGTAATAGTCCGTGGAGGTGCTGCGGTGCTCGGCTGCACAGATAGGAAACCCCTCGGCTGACAGGATGTACCACTCTCTCACTCCGCTCTCTCTCACGCAGGCGCAGAACGTACGTGCTACTTGGCCGTCGGATGTAGTCCGTGTAGTGTGTTCAAATGCAACTGACACAGGGCGACGTGAGGCGACGTAGACGACGCAACAGTTGGCTTTCATCGCCGCTAGTTCTTTGATGTCGGTTTGGTGTGTCAGCACCTTTAGGAAATAAGGGTCTGGCTAATTACTGGTTTCAAGAAGTACTGTGGAATTAAAATTGACAGTTATTGCACCGTGTACATTTGCGTATCTGATCCGGGGAAAATGCAACTCGTCAGAAAATCTGTTTCAAGTTTTAAATACAAGAATAAAAAGTTAGTTTAACCAAAAATGACCCTTTTGTTTAAATTCTGAATGATAATACTGTGACACCATGAAACAGATTTTGAGACAGTTATCGAACCATGAAAGTCTCATACCGTGTCAACCCTAATTCCTACTAAGCTGTTCACGTCACAAATGAAAATTACTGTTCCACTAATGTTCCTGTTCACGTGCACTGACATATTGTGTATCACGTGGAACAGTTTGAGCTGCGTGTCATTTTGCATCTTCGCGTCAAAATAGGGTTTTTAAAAGGTTTTCCTTGAACCTTTTGAGCAGTACCTGAGTCTCAGGTGTCTCTACTATTATCTGGGTGCTGATGGTTTGTGTGTGCTTGTTTTTGTCACCAGAACACCCGTGA
Source organism: Epinephelus moara (assembly GCF_006386435.1). Taxonomy (NCBI): domain Eukaryota; kingdom Metazoa; phylum Chordata; class Actinopteri; order Perciformes; family Serranidae; genus Epinephelus; species Epinephelus moara. The sequence goes on from NC_065514.1 coordinate 2,931,629, forward strand.
GACAGCCCAGGCCATCAAGGGAATGCACATCCGCAAGGCTAACAAGTACCTGAGGGACGTCATCGTCAAGCACCAGTGTGTCCCTTTCCGTCGCTACAACGGAGGCGTCGGACGGTGCGCCCAGGTGAGCTGCGACCGCAGAGCCACACGTTGGTGTTAGAGCTGCCGTGATGACCATCTTAGGACACCTTTGGATTCAAGATGAAACTAATCTTTTGATCTGAGCAGCTTTGATGCATGAACTCAGTGGAGTTTATCTGGAGGGAGAAACACCTCTTCTGACTTGTTGTTGTTGTTGTTGTTTACAGGCCAAACAGTTCGGCTGGACTCAGGGACGCTGGCCCAAGAAGAGTGCTGAGTTCCTCCTGCACATGCTCAAGAACGCTGAGAGCAACGCTGAGCTCAAGGTACGCTCCACATGACTTCATGTAGCTCTGTTTCTGCACGACGCTGAGACGCCTGATGTCTGCACCTGTTACATCACCTCCAGTTACAGCTTAAAGGGACAGTTCAGATATAATGAAGCAGGGTTGTGTGAGGTCTGACTAAAACAGAGTGTGGTCGTGTTGCATCAGAGCGAAGGACTTCCTGTATTTGGATCATGTGACTCAGGTGATGCAGATCGCAGTGATGACCATTTAGGACACCTTTGTATTAACCATGAAAATAAAACGTTGAATCTGAGCGATCTGATCGTCACTGAGTCACACTTAATGTCGGGAACGTGACGCTCGTGTCGGCCTGCGTCAGTGTTTATACCGGATACACAAATGTTTAGTTGTTAGATTTCATACTGTGTCTGACGGCAGTGAAGGTGACACAGTTCTGCTGAAACACTGAGTGTGACAGGTGAGGGATCATTGTCCTGGTGATGACGTCAGTCTGGACTCGCTGCTGTTTCAAACAGTCCAGAAATTAAATGTGTGAATCTGATTTATAGTTTTTGACTTAAATTTTTTTTAAAATCAGTATCTTTTAAAAACATATTGGAGCGTCCTCTGAGACAAATCATTTTTGTGTGTAATATTTTGCTAAAACGACCTCACTGAGTTTCTTTGAGGAAAAGATTGTTTCACTGTTAAGAACTGGATTTGTCAGAAGTTTGAACATCTGGCTGCGTTGGTGACGAAGATGTTCCTCAGTGTTTTGTTCCGCTGCTTGGCTGAAGGAGTTTGTCAAGACGAGTGCTCAAAGTGTTTAGGGCAGCACTGAGAGAAACACAATGTCGAGCTCACGTCATCAGGAAGGTCTCATTAAGCGAAAGGACACGAGGTGTTCAGGATCAGAATTGATGGCCGACATGGAGGCGTGAAGCCAATCAGTTCCTGATCCTGAACACCTCGTGTCGGGCACCATCTTGCTCACACTGGTCACTTTCAAAGTAAAAACATTAAGATGATTCATTTAGATTTTCATGTGTTTCGCAGTCAAAATGTGACGTTTTATCTACAAGTCAAGTTTCCATGGTAACACCTGAGAGTTTAAGTAACACCTGGAACAATCTGTCACCTCACAGGATTCTTCTGCAGTGGAAATGTTACGCACTGCTCCAGTAAATAGGACGAACTTTAGATGTGACTTTCTGACCAGCTGTTAGCCAGAAAGCTAACGTCACGCTAGCAAAAGTCACGGTTAACTGTCAAGTGAACAACAGTTGTAAGAGCGTTGTCGCTGACGAACGAGTCTCACACTCGTTTAGATTCAGAGGCAGTAACACTGCATACAGGTGATGAACAGAAATATAATCTGACTGTTAAAGAACAAAGCGAGGTGAATAGCAGACAGGATGTGAGATGATTCAGTTCAGAGTGGCGGTCTCCGTCCTGTGGCGTTCAGAGGACGAGACACTGAAGGACTGACGGTGGTCTCTGCGTTAAAGTCCAGCTCAGACCGAAGATTCGAAAACCGTTTTAGAACGTCAGAGAAAAGTGTCACACACACATTCTCACTGACTGATGAACTATGAATACAGTCCATCTGATGCTGGTGTTGTTTCATCACTGTAGCTGTGTACTGAGTGACTGACATGTTCAGGTGTCTCTGACCCGTCTCCCGGTCTGTTCTGGTCTCAGGGTCTGGACGTGGACTCTCTGGTCATTGAGCACATCCAGGTCAACAAGGCCCCCAAGATGAGGAGGCGCACCTACCGCGCCCACGGCCGCATCAACCCCTACATGAGCTCCCCCTGCCACATCGAGATGATCCTGACTGAGAAGGAGCAGATCGTCCCCAAACCAGAGGAGGAGGTGGCCCAGAAGAAGAAGGTACACACACACACACACACACACCCTGTGATACAGCATGGCTGCAGTGATGACATCTTAGGACACCTTTGGATGAACCATGAAAACAAACTGTTACAACCTGAGCAGCTGACCTTTAACACACGCTGACTTCCTGTTTGACCGATGCGTTTCTAACCCTGAGTTTTGTCCTGCAGGTTTCACAGAAGAAGCTGAAGAAGCAGAAGCTCATGTCACGGGAGTGAATATGAATAAAACTGAACTCGTTATATAAGTTGAGTCTCTGTCGTCTTTGTTTTCACTCCATCAGAGAAAACTGACACGATCGTTCATATTTTCAGTTTGTAACAAACGACTGAAGGTTTTACTTTTACTTCATCATCTGTTAATATCAGTTTATACTTGTACCATCAGACTCATGTGTTCACACATCTGTCACCAGTCACAGTAACTGGGAACAGACCAGCAGTGGAAGAAGTACTAAAACAATGGTCTTAAAAATACTGTTACAAGTAAAAATCCTGCGTTTGAGTAAAAGCACAGAACTCTGAGTATTAACATGTACTTGTGTACTTTCGGTACTTCATCACACAGACTGGCCCATTTCACAATAATACTGCTGCAGTGGTGGAATGTAACTAAGTACATTTACTCAAACAATGTATGAAAATACAACTTATAGATAAAATCACAAACCACGGCACACTGACCTGAGACGCTGATTTTATTGAGGGTGTGTTTCGCACATGTGGCGTCTCCAGGTTCACTCAGAGTCACAGGTGTGTTTTTCTTTTTCAGTATTTTCTCCTTTGTTCTTCAAAACTGTTTCTCAGGAGAGAGAATTTACAATTTATCCAAAAAGCATCAGAGTTTGTTTGGTGTGCAGTTTGATTTCTCTGATCTGTTTGGTAAAGTAGAGCCTGATCAGTATCTGACTATATAATGATGAGGTGTGTGTGTGTGTGTGTGTGTGTTCCACGTTTTTCTCCTCACTGACTTGGTCAATCCATGTGAAATTTGGCACAGTGGTAGAGGGTCATGGGAGGATGCCAATGAAGCAATATTACATCAACTGGCCAAAGGGGGGCGCTATAGCAACCCATTGAAATGTCAAACTTTGAATGGGCATAT
>NC_065514.1:2935411-3005606 GCF_006386435.1 Epinephelus moara
TTTCCCATGTGAACTACCAGTGCGCCCCACTTTGAAGTCAATACAACATATAAACACTTTAACTATCTGCCTTTCAACGTGCTACCTCAACTACTAATGTACAGTTTTAGCCCACTAACTATCCCACTATTGGCAATGGTACTACTGTACTTTCAATAAAGCAATCGTACTATTAAATTCACAAACACTCTGTCTGAATACATTGCTCTTCTTTATGGGTTCAGTTGACTATTTAATCTGTTCCTATGACCTGTATCCCAAACACACACCATGTGAAACTATACGTGGGCAACTGTGCACTCAATGCGTATGGACTAGTTAAAAACTAAACAGTCTTTGAGGAAAAAGATGTCCTCACATGGAGACGATGGGTTTATTTTTAATAGTCTCAAGTGTGTAATAAATTATAAAATACTTCCAATTATTTAAATACTTGAACATCGTTGTGCAAAATCAAAACTTAACAAGTCCTAATGTCAGTTAAATAAAATATCAGTGTCCAATAGTTATTCGGTTATTTTATATTAAATTATAATAAAGAAGTGACATTAACACACGCTCCACAGTTTCCCTGTCACAATCACAAAGTGCACCTGTTGTTTATATGTGGGTAAAGTACCTTGACATTGTATTTAAATACAGCATGTAATGCAGTCAGTGAATTTACAGCAGTGTTTTCACAACATGACGACATGGTCTCACAAAGAGAAACAAAAGTCAGACTTTCACAGACCAGAGTGGATTTAAGGTAAGACATAAATTTAGTAGCATCAAATCAGCATTTTAAATAAGTTAATAGTAAAATAAATAAAGTTAATTATACATATATAGAGTTACACTTTTCACTGGAGCAAATTTTCTCCCATTAATGTTTTGTTGTGCAACTTTACAAACATTTGTAGCAACAATTCTTTCCGTAAGAAAGTTTTCAGGAAACTCAACTTTTTTCTTGACTGAGCTTCAAATAAAAATATTTTACCCAACAGAAGAATTGTATTTATTATGTGGGGGCAGCGACATTAAATGTTTATGTGTATTAGATTAATATTAAACAGTCAAATAATGTAAATATGGTAAATATTAAACTTTAAGTTGAGACTTGTTCCCGTAATGCAGGACTTTAACTTGTAATGGAGTATTTTTATTCTGTGTAATTGGAGTAAACTTTACTTTGACAAACTGATCTGTATAAATGTGGAGAATGAAACTTCAAATATTTAAGTCAAACCGTCCAAACTGCAGCAGCTGATCTGAGTGTAGTGATGTATGATGGACACAAGGGGGCGCTGCTGCACCACTGTGTTCACAGACAGGTCTGAATATCAGCAGAATAAGTCAAATATTTACACAGAAACTTATTTATATGGAAAATATAATATTGTAGCTGAAGTTTGGTGTTAAGGAAATTATTTCATTTCATTGAAGACAACAGGTGTAAAAAGTAATTAAAATTTAGTTTGGAAACATTTGAGTCGAGTGTTCACGACTGTTTCTCTCATGATTTTTATTATGACATTATTTTTATTAATTGTTTCGTCTCATCAGGAGATAAATTCAGAGATTCAGTCTGAAATGAAAAAGAAAATCTTCACATTAAACCTGAGAATTACGAATTAATTGATTTATAAATCATCAGAATTATCAGAGACTATTTTCCTGTCGATCAATGAATGGATTATTTATGTCTCATGTTTGTACGTGTCACACATCACAGACAGCATATAGACTCTAAAAGACACTCAGATGTCCAGCTGGAGGCCTCGTCCTCCTGCTCTACCTGTCCTCAGGTGACTCAGGACACACCTGGACTGGTTGTACTGGTATTTACACTGTAGTGTGTCACAGTAACATGTTATCTTTAATTACTACCTGACATCATGAGAAGGAACCAACATGTAAATGTACAGGGTGTTTACAGCTCCTGAAATACTCTTTGAATTAAACTGTATAAATATAAACAGCCTTAAACGTCATTCAATAGTTTTAAATTTAAATTTGTGAAGTTTTAAATGCCACAAACATTTTTCTTATTTAACTGATCTGCCTTTTAATGTCTTTGTCAAATAAAGTCAAGCTCTGCACGGCACAACATATACACTGCTCACCTTTATATATTTATATATTCAAATACTTTTTACCTTTACCTTTATATATATATATATATATATACTCCCTACATTTATACATTTATATATACTGATATATATATATATATAGCCTATATGTGTGTGTGTGTGTGTGTGTGTGTGTGTGTGTGTGTGTGTGTGTGAGTGTGTGTGTGTGGATATGTGAGGAGGTGGCACTGAGGATGTGTTGTCTGAAACACTCTGTAAATAAAAATCTTTTATAAATACACAGTGATCTCTGGAAAATAAACTACCTGAAAGACAATCAGTGAAAACTATTAAATAATTGAAACATATACTGCGACTGACTCACGTGTTTAACAGCTGAAAACAACTGACAACAGAGAGAAACAGTGAGTTGGAATAAGAGCTGATGGTTACTGAGACAAACCTGAACATGAAGTGACAGAAAATTTAAAAAATGTAATGATGTTAATGTTATTTTTCTCTCTTTTTAATATTTCACATTTTTGCTTTGTTAATATCACAATTTGTCAAAACTTGAAACAAGTCAAAGAACAGAGGAAACATGTCCTTTCTGCATATTTGTCTTGTGGTTTTACTGATGGACCTTCTACAAACACAGGAGCTGGTGAAGCTACTGAAACTAGCCTCTGTCTGTCGGTCACATGACCTTTGTCTTGTGAGTCCTTGTGCATTTTTCCAGCGGTGGATGAAGCACCTGAACGCCACACTTGAGTACAAGTACAGATATCTCACCAGGAAATGGCTTTGGTGGCCTCCAGGTGAAAGTATTAGAGTATTACTTGAGTGTCTGATATTTACTGCACTTAAGAGTCATTTTATTACATCAAATGCAATCAAGTATTGAAAAACTATTTGTATTTCTTCTTAACATGACCACCACCTTAAGACCGGAGTGTATGCTACACCTGAAGAAAGACACTGGGCAGACCCAGGGGCGTACATAAGGACAGTTCAGGCAGTGCGACTGCTCTGGGGCCCCTGGGGTGGGGGGGCCCGTAGAGAGAGCGGGCCCCTGCAAGTGATCCAGATTGCCACCTCGGAAATAAACCTGTGTTCAAAGATAAATGATAAAATATATATATATATATTATTCATTTAAAAACATTTGCTATATATGTCCTGAAAAAATCGAACCAATCCGTGTCATTCTGTCTTCTTTTTTTAAATAGTCAGTAATTATATAAAACAAAACTATATGCTTTTTCTACGTAAGCTATACAATCTATTAATATACTATAAAAACGAACAATTAAGTGATTCATTTCTTACTTTCTTTGATATGTTTGTCAGATACGCAGTGATGAGCCTATATTTGAGACAGGCCTTTAATTCCTTTCACACAAAACACTTGCTCAGCATTTTGATTTGTTGAATTTTGAAATTTGTCAAATTGTTGATTTAAAGCAGTATGGATATTACTGTAGAAAAATAAGGCTTCAGATAATAAATCAGTCATGAATTATTCATTTGATTGAGCTCCGGCAGAAAACAAACTGCTTGGTAACCAGAGCAGGCTTCTATTTGAGACGGGCCTGAATTTGTCTGAATGTGTAGCCACAGCGGGTCGGTAAAAGGGACTGGGTGTTTCATGGGACCAGGCTTTTAATCGATGTTTTAGGGCATGTTGATGTTGTCACAAGTCAAATCTCTGAGACAATACGTGCACGGTAGCGTGCACTAAGTCGTAACTTCCTTACACCACCGGCCAAACCTTTTTATTTATTTGTAATGACATGACAAAAATGCCTACGACATAGAAATACATGGAGTAAATACTTTTACTGAAATGTGTTGAAGTGTGCCAGAGTAAAAATGAAAGTTGACAGAAATATAAAAACTCAAGTAAAGTACAGATGCTCCAAAAAACTACTGACGTATTTTCAGAGGATCCAATAATGTTTGAGACAAAAAAAAAATTCAGACAGATGTTATTATTTAATTAATTACATTTGATGCTACTACGGTAAATTAAAAACAATAATAAACATTTGAACTTTTGGCATCCTGAGGACCCCGTATGTTTTCACATTTAAAGGATTTGTTTCAGAATAAATGTCTGAAATTATTAAACCAATTTTACTCCAGAGGAAGTTTTGTAAACAAGATGATCCGCTCTGATATTAAAAGTGAAACACCTCAAGAATATTAAACCTGACAGACGACATACACGTACGTGTTTACGTACACTGTGTAATGTTCTGCGTGATCTGATGTAAATTTTCGTAGATTATATTTCTTCTCATGTCATACACAAATATTTTACTGCGAAGCTGTCGAGCTTTTTGAAACTAAAAATAAATATTCAACTTCACGTGGAAAATTATTTTTTAAAAATCCGATTTTTCTTTTAAATGCAAAGCAGGACGCCCCCTGCTGGTCTGGAGATGAACTGCTCCACAGTTATGGTCACGTGTTTCTCTGCAGTTTTATTGATGTGTGAAAAATAATAAAAGACACAAATATTGTTATTTTTAAAAAGAGATTTTGTCATGTTTCGATGAAAGAACAGAAAATCAACGTGTATGCAGATGATGATTGATTATTTACATATTGAGTATAAATGAAAATTAAATGTAAATAGACTTTTTACTTTAAAATATAAAAAAAATGAATTTTGTTTCATCTTATTTTAAATCTCTAAAGTTCATTAAAGTTAATTAAAGTAATATTTAAATTACTTTTAACTTCTAATGATTTACTTTACTCAACAATGAGCACTTGATTATATATATCGTTTAAATTATAGTTTTGGTTATAACAACTTAAAAACATCTGCTGACTTTTAAATCTTTTATAAAAACAAAAAAGTCAATTTAACATCAGATATTATTATTCTTTAAAAGAAAGTTTGTCATATTTTGATGAAATGACAGAAAATCAAACTGACGATGGATGATTAATGTTACAGGTTGAATATTAATGAAAATTAAATTCAAATAGACTTTTTTCTTTAAATTATAAAAAATGCATGATTTTTTTTCTCATTTTAGTTAAAACATTTAAAGTAGCTACATTAATGTGTCAAATTATTTTTAACTTCTAATTATTTATTTTACTTAATGAGCTCTATTAAATAAATTATTATCTTTGTTATAACAATTTAAAACATCTGCTGACTTTTAAATCTTCTTTTATAAAAACTCTATTAAACATTATTTAATCCTGTAAACCAGAGCCGAGCTGCTGAGCCAATCAGGATCCTCTCCGAAATCCAGACGGCCCTACGTCACGGTCAGCTCAGCCAATGAGAGCAGAGACTCCCCCCCAGCTCTGCTCTCCTCTAAAGTTTGGGCTGAGAGCTAATAGACACAACAGATGATCATGTTTTATTATCTCACACAACTTCTTCAACTCAGCACACAAAGTGTCTCTCTGTGCTCCTGGTCCGGACCTGGACCCGATCCGGATCTCTCTCAGCTCCTCCCGCGGTGCACGCGCCTCTTCCCGGGGCTTCTTTCTGAAAGTTAGGATTTTGGATTTTGCTGTGAGCTCGAGCCTGAGATGGACTTTGACTGTGACTCCAGAGAGCAGCGGGTCGTGCTTTAGTTGTAGTCTGGACTCTGTCAGGTGCGCAGGGCCCCAAAGACCCGCAGAGACCTGCTCCAGCCGGCCCCGGATCCTGCACAGAAGTGGTCCTGATGTTAGCGGTGGGTCAGATGGACGGGTCCCGACAGAGCGCCTTCCTCCTCAGCACCCCTCCTTTAGCAGCTCTGCACAGCATGACCGAGATGAAGACCCCGCTGTACCCGGCGTACCCGCTCTCCTCCACCGGCCCCAACTCCTCTACCTCACCGGCCACCACCTCTCCGAACCCGGGCGGCATGGCCGTGTCCTCCCCGGGGATCAAGAGCTCCACGGGGCTGTCCTCGGGGCTCGGCTCCCCGCAGCAATGCTCCTCCGCCACCCCTCACGGAATAAACGACATCCTGAGCCGGCCCACCGCCGCCAGCACCGGCGCCACGGTGGCGGTGGCCGCCGCCGCCGCCGCCTCCTCCTCGGCGGGGATCCTGTCGGGGCTGCCCCGGTTCAGCAGCCTCAGCCCGCCGCCGCCTCCCGGACTTTACTTCAGCCCCAGCGCCGCCGCGGTGGCGGTGGCCCGGTACCCGAAACCCCTGGCGGACCTCCCGGGCAGGACGCCGATCTTCTGGCCGGGAGTCATGCAGAGCCCGCACTGGAGGGACGCCAGATTCGCGTGTTCACCCCGTGAGTGCGCGCGCGGACACATCTTAATCACAATAATTAGAATAAGCAGAATAAAGTGAGACTCGCTGCGGGCCGAGGTCAGGGCCGTGTGGAGCGTCTCTGAGGCCGAGCCGCAACAATCTGAATTTATCTGCTCATTAATAAATAACATTAATCAATAACTGTGTTTGTGTTGTTTCAGATCAGAACTCCGTGTTACTGGATAAAGACGGGAAACGGAAACACACGCGACCCACGTTCTCTGGGCAGCAGATATTCGCTCTGGAAAAGACTTTTGAACAAACTAAATATCTGGCGGGGCCGGAGAGAGCGCGGCTGGCCTACTCTCTGGGCATGACCGAGAGCCAGGTCAAGGTAAACCTGCACACACACACACACACACACACATTACACATGATCAATTATAATTTCCCTCCGCGTGCATGTGTCCTTTTTAAAACCTGTTTTAATTCCACGTTAGAAAAAACAATTGTGTGTAAATGCAAATGAACGCTTTTTATTTTTAAACATTTATTTGTGATATTTTTCTGCTGCATGAGTTTGAGTTTATTTCTCAGGGTCTAATGTGACGCAGGAGGCCGCGTGCACGAGCTGCTCCATATTCACTGCAGCATTTTATTTAAAACATGTTAATATTTATAATTATTTTATAACGCAGAGTGAATCCAGCAGCTTGACACATAAAATGAAGGTGTGTGTGTGAGTGTGTGTGAGCCTGTTGAGGTGGAAAGTGACCGGGGCTCTGCGGGTGTGTGTCGCAGGTCTGGTTCCAGAACAGACGGACCAAGTGGAGGAAAAAGCACGCGGCGGAGATGGCCACCGCCAAGAAGAAGCAGGACTCTGAGACCGAGAGGCTGAAGGGCACCTCGGACAACGAGGACGAAGACGACGACTACAACAAACCTCTGGACCCGAACTCAGACGACGAGAAGATCACACAGCTGCTGAAGAAACACAAGCCGGGCTCGGCGCTGCTGCTGCACACGTCGGAGAACGACAGCTCCTAATTCTTGGTTTCCGTTTGTGGGAAATGACACTGAACTCCCGGAGTCACAGCTCAAGATGATTTTTTTCTGTCTCTTTTTCCTTTTGTGCACGCGGACGGAGGACTTCCTGTCGGGACGAACACTTTGTGGCCCCTTCAAAAAGAGAAAGTCAGAAAGTTGTAAATAGAAACGTGAGTTGTGTCCGATAGAAATTATCCTGCTGTGAATCATTCATGTGTAAAGACAGATTTTGTACAGATCAGCTAAAGAAAACAAACAAACACTTTTAGTTCGTTTTGTATTCACAGAAACAAACAAACAAAAAACCCTTCAACGGGTCCGCGAAGGCCTCTTCACCCGCCCCTGAACGCACCACACGCACCTGTACATACAGCCGAATATTTCCTCACATTTTTATTTATATGTCTGAAGTTGTGAGTGAAGCCTGCAGCTGTGTATCATGGCGGGTCAATGTAATGCACTTTTATTTAATAAAAACTCAAATGTTTGCTTGTTGTTTTCAGCCGGAACATTTTAATTAATACACGTGTTTAATTCATTAATGACGGCATTGATTAATGAATTCATTTAACGGGCAGAGCGGTCGATAAATCATCTGCTTTAATCGAATATTTTAATCAATATTAATTATTTAACCCCCGTTAGATTATTATGCGATGCTGCCATCACATATCTAATTATTGTTATTATTATTATTATTATGGGACTCGCTGCTGAGATCATTTCAGGCCTTTTCTGTTTTAGCCTATTTAATTTTCTTTTTGTTTTTTAATTTTATTTTACAGATATTTTTTAAACTCTGAAACATTGCTGAGAGGACTTTAAAGCACAGATAAAAAAAAAAGCGGAAATTTGCGCTCAAACGAAAAAACATCCAGATTTTATTTATTTTAAAAATAAAAATCGTGACAATTTAAATTGAATGTTGAGAGGAGGAGGAGTAGAAAAAAAAGCCAATAAGTTGTCGGTGTGAAGCTTCACGGTTTCATCAGCAGCTCGTTTTCTCCCAAATTGAAAGTCAGTGAAGCGACCTGCAGCCAGCTGATCTTTAATTCATCACATGTGGATCCGGATGTAACTGCTGCTGCGGGTCACGTGTCTCATCACAACACCACTCTGAAAATAATATTTAGGAACGAAAGATATAAAGTTCTAAATGAAATGATGCGCGGATGATTTGGGTTGTGATAGACCGGGGTGTGCGCGCTGTCTGAGCCGGGAACAGGCGCCTCTCTGCCGGCTGCGATGAGCTCCTCTCCTCGGGGTCTGGAGCTTTAATGACCTGGAGACTTTATCAGCTGCGATCAAACACTGATGACACGTGATGGCTGTTTTAACTCTTTGTGACGCATTTCCTCTCACACACCACGATGATGGAGTAATATTAATATCGAAAAATTAATTTGTCTTCTTAAAAAAATTCTTTTTCTTTTCTTGGCTTCGCTAAAACCCAAAATGCGGAAATCAAAGTGATGACTGTTCACTCAAACTGCACAAAACACAAACAATATTTTTTATTATAACACAGAATAACGAAATATCTCATGTTTGATATGAACAAATATGTTTTAATGAGACATTTCTAACCTCCTGCTCACCTTTAATGTACAAACTGTTGTATAATCATGATTTTAGAGGTTTAATGTCGCCTTAAAACATTTGTCACAGATATATTTGATTTATTTAACTCAAACAGAAGACGTGTAAAATCATGTGTCATGAAATTAACAAAATCCTGAATTTGTTCTCTGATATTTTAAAGAACATCAGGGTTCATAAGATTTATTCTGCCTGTTTGTTTTTTTATTAATTCATAATTTAGAATTTCAGCAGTGTTTTATTCAGCTGTGTTATTTTGTTCTGAAGCTGCGAAACATTTAGACCTTCATGGTTTTTATTTTATTGTCTTTCTAAAATGTTTTTAATGGCATTTATTATCAGGTTCATGTGAACAGAAATAATATTCCACAACTCACCATACACATAAACAACATGCTACAGGCTCAATGTAATAATAATAATATATATATATATACGACACCTTTCATGCAAGAAATGCAGCTTAGACAGAAAGGAGATAAAACAGACCAACATGACAGTTCAATAATATAAATTATTCCTTCACATGCAGCATGTAAATCCTGTTAATTCAATTTATAGTTCATTTAATCTAAATAATGAATTCAAATTAAATAGTAATTAAATTAAAGCACATTTTCTTGTCGTCCTCGAGCTTCATCTTCAAACTGTGACTCAGCAGTTTGTTCATGACCCGACGTTTTTCTGCTTCTTTATTTGAGCTGAAATCAAACAGCAGCTTTTTTAAAGGATGGTTTAAAGTTAAGTTGTTTTATTAGTGTGCCGTGCAGAGCAGAGTCAGAGGCAGCCGTCTGAGCTGAGAACATAATCTGCTGCTGCTTCACAGTGTTTTCACCTCGACATCATTGCTGTAGATTTTCAGATGTGAATAATTGTCCCAGAGCCGAGGACCTGCAACATGACGACCCCTGAGGGTCATCCTGTGGCCCCTCACAGGCTCCTGACCCTCAGGTTGGGAACCTTCGTCCTGCGTAGAGGAATACAACAAAAAATGTGTTAAATTTATTCTTTCATTTTAAATATAGTGACACCAAGAAAAACCAAAAATCATAAAACAGAGCTGAAACAATTAGCTGAATAATTAGTTTATTAACAGACAATTAATTTGCAGCTATTTTGATTTATTGTTTCAGTCATTATTACCAAACAGAAATGTAAACAAAACAAAAACCTTTTTTTGTTTTAAATCTCTGAAAATCTTTTTGTCAGACAGAAGGAGACATCTGAAGACGTCACGTTGGGCTCTAAATGTTGATGATAAAAATATTTTTATTACATTTAGAAAGACAGTCGTTGGTCCTAACTGATTTATTTGAATTTAGGCACAACAGGAGTTAGAATGAAAAAATAATCTGTCTATGAGATTCACCACCTCATCTCGGCTGCTCTGCACACGTTACACTCCGTCAGCCTTCGAACAGAAATGTGAAACATTGAGCTGATTCTGTGATTTTCTCTGGTGTCTGTCTCAGTGAGCTGGACGTCTGAGGGTAAAATGAGACATCTGAAGACTCATAACAAACGTTTTCACCTTCTTCTGCCTTTTTATAGAAACAAAAACATTTAATGAGAAATATTTGACACAGTGAGAGTGAGGCCATCAGGTCATGATGTAAAAACAAACAGGAGAAATCAGTCGAAATAATAAAACCAATAAAATCACAAATCAGAACATCAGGACAAAAAATAAATGCGTCAATAATTATAATCCAATAATACAGATTATTCTGCATTATTTCACTCTTAGCTGAGCATTTTGAGCTCCTCCACTGAGAACGAGTTATTAACAACCTGAACCAAGACTTTGTTTATCTGCAGCACAGATGGATTACTGACACGGCCTTAAGAGGGCCCGACAGGTCAGGGGCCCCTGAGCCAGAGCCTCTGTGTGTCGCTGGGTTAATCACATATATTATTTTAAATTCTATTTTATATTTTGCCAACGAAACACAGCTGTATCTCCCGTGTCCTCTGATGGTTTCCTCTGATATTTAGTACCGTGTCTGACAGTGTTCGGTATCATATTATTACATCTGGTGAAGTTTATGTGTCTGCCGTGGATGGATTACTGAACAGGTCTACTGGGGATCGGCCCAGGGGCCCAAAGTGTCAGGGGCCCCTTGGCCTTCATTTGTAAAATGTCAAACATCAAATTAACCAATGTGTCCTCGCACTACGGTTCGTCTGATATCCTGCAAAAATGCCAACCTACAGTTCGTAAGATGTCCAACAAATTAGTGTCCTACAGATGATGTTCCGTCCTTAACGTAAAGATACAGAGGTTTGGTTTAAATAAGAAAAAAAAAAAAAAAGATTCAATGTTCAAATGTTTCTGAACACTCGACACATCCTCACTGTGACCTCGTCACATGTCCACGTTTGGTCATGGACTTTCCACGTCCACATATGACGTCCAAGGTACCCTGGGTGTGTTGGTTGTTGACGTTCTGGGACGCCGTGTCAACTTCAGCCTGTTACATGCATTGTCTGTTTTCAAAATACACTTCTGTTTTCACAGGAAATGTACAGTTTGCATACAGTCTCTTTCAAAATAAAAGCACTACGTCAGTACAACACCGCAAATTCATGTTTTGTGGTTGAGTATTGGAAAAAAGGAACAGGGTTTGGCTTTAGAACCTTACGTGACGCGAGCACCACTTCCTTGGGTGAAAGTTGGTGGTTACTGGATCCATCTGCCTCTCCTGCCGCCTGCCTTTGTTGATCCCTCGCCGCCTTAGCTGTCGTCCTTGTCACGCCGTGTTTCCCCCTGACGCCGCTGGGCACCATTAAACCATAACGGTAACCGGCCGCATATCATGCCGATGTGGAAGGATGCCTTTTTCGTCGTTTCTGATTTTGATGACTTCTGAGTAAGACCAGGCTCATTCTGTGACCCTTCCACCACCCCAACCTGCCCGCTAACTGGACCGCTGCCTTCTTTACTCCCGTCAGCATATTGGTCACATGATCGCAGCCTTCCAAATTACAGTGGTTATGCATGAATTACTGCTTCATCATTACAGAGGGTATGTAAGTATTTCGATGTATTACTTTTCGTAGGAAAACGTACAAACAGTGCATGAGAGCAGAATGAATTAATACGTACCGATCAGGAAGAGACACAAACTCACCCCAAAGAGACGCAAAACAAGGAAACACAAAACCACAAAGATACATATCTACAAAGAGACCCCAAACCACCACATAATCCATATGTCTTGCTCCTGTGTAGGAGAGCTGGTGGGACCCTTTGTATATCTCTGCCCAGGGGCCCCCTGTCTCTGAACTGTCGCCATCCATGACTTGATATTCACAGAACAGCCAACACATTCTCACTCACACATATTGACGTTGGGTCTTTTCAAAATACACTTCCGTTTCCACAGGAAATGTACAGTTTGCATACAGTCTCTTTCAAAATAAAAGCACTACATCGGTACAGCACTGTGAATTGACGTTTTTTTTCCTTCAACAATAAAGACACATGGTTGGGTTTAGGAAAAAAGAACAGGGTTTGGCTTTAGAAGTGAACACCAACCTCCTGGGTCAAAGTCAGTGGTTGTTTGAGTTCAAACAGAGGGATCTGTCCGTGTCTGCATCTAACTTTGAGTATAAATACCGTAAGTTTCATATGACCGTTAACTGTGGCAGTTTTAAACACGTGGTTAACATTGTGAAACGGTTGCAGTTGACTGCTTGCTCAATGTAGTGTGGCAGAGGCTATTCGTTTTATGAACTACATATTTGTTTACTTCCTGTCAACCCAACAGTAACGTTACCTCGGCCTCCAACCTTAGCGAACAACATCGTTTATGTTGCTTCTGGATTATTTCTCGAGATTCTAGTGCTAATTTCATCCTACAGTTACTTTACTTTTCACAGTTAGCTACGTATACTGTTAATAGTATTCACCATTCGTTTTGTATAAAGTGTTTTTGATCATTTTGATAATCACCTCAGTTTCTTTTAATAGCTTAGATTAGCCAGAGCTAGCCTAGCTGGCCTTTAAAAACAAAGAAAAGCATTGTTCAGTTGATAAGGACAGCGGTCAGGTCTATGAAGCTTTACTGCTCACTTCTGCAAGATCGTCAAAACACAAAGTGTTAAAAATAAACGGTAGCTAAGCTCGTAAAATCAAGCTAACATTGTTTCTACACTGACTAGCTAACATTGCTAATGCTGCGTTCACACTATGAGACACACAGCAAGAATGTTACCAGCGACATTTTCACTAAGTGGCCATGAAGTGCTGCCCAAGCACTCATTACCATAGCTACGTTGTCACGGGCTTGTATGTGTGTCTACTGGCCACAAAACATTTCAACTGAACGTCATTTAAAGTTTGTATATGGTTATTAAAATATCTGTGCTTACAATCAGTGTATGAGCCCCATTTTAACATCACATTTCGCCGCCCCACAGCTTCTCTGTGTGCACTGCAATGTGCAGAAAGCTAGCATAGGGTTAGCTAACACAAGTTAACACAGTACAGTTGCTGAAAAACAAACCATATGATTAATTGACACTTCACCACATCACAGGAGCGCTGAGAAAGTTGAGGCCAGCTCAACTTTTGTTTCTAGTACGCCACGCCCATCAGTAGCTTCATGTCACCACCTTCCATTAAAAACTGATTTGTGGCCTGTTGCTGTGTTGCTTGTAGTGTGAATGCAGCATAACGGTTATCTAAGACACTGAGGTATTATCAAAATGATCAAAAACACTGAACAGTAAATATAGGCTACAAAGCTAACTGTCAAAACTGGCATCTGTTTATCTTATGTTTAAGTTAGTGTCTTCACCTTTCACAATGGGCTTGACACATTTTGTTAAAGGTTTACCGTAACTTTTTATAGTATTTTGAGCATTTTGATAATCACCTCAGTGTCTTAGATAACAGTTATTAACGTTAGCTAGTCACTCGGTGTAGCACCAATGTTAGCCTGGCTGTCAGAGTTTAGTTAACACTAGGTCCCAATGGCTCTCTTTTACCTTAGATATGTTTCTATATCTATTGTTTTTGCTGCCAAAAATTAAAGTGACTGATGTACACCATCTTATGAAAGCGATCAGTAAAACTCCATAGATCTGACCACTCTCTTTATAAATTTGGCGGTGCATTAACGTTACTTCATCTTTGTTGTGGGGTCATTCCTATGTTTTCCCGGGTTCTATGTTCCCTGCTCAACCAAAAAAGGTTCTATGTTTCCGGCTTGGTTAAGTGGGGAACATAGAACCNCTTATGAAAGCGATCAGTAAAACTCCATAGAGCTGACCACCCTCTTTATAAATTTGGCAGTGCATTAACGTTACTTCATCTTTGTTGTGGGGTCATTCCTACGTTTTCCCGGGTTCTACGTTTCCCGGGTTCTATGTTCCCTGCTCAACCAAAAAGGTTCTATGTTTCCGGCTTGGTTAAGTGGGGAACATAGAACCTTTTTTGCAGGGTTAAGTGGGGAACATAGAACCCGGGAAACATAGATACGCTCCCGTTGTTGCCAGCTAAGCTAACTAACTCGCTAACCTCACTATTAAAATGATCAAAAACACTACATACAAAATGAATGTTAACTACTATTCGTAATATGTACAAAGCTAAATGTGAAAAGTGTTGTTTATTTAAGTTCCTGTCAGTGAAGTTGGCTAACGTTCACTTCACCTCCAGTGCTTTTTCAGCTTTAAGTAAATTACTTCACTTTTTAAAGTTAGCTTTTTGTCAGTATGCAGTGTCTCAGATAACTTTTAGCAAAGTTAGCTAGTCACTCGGTGTGGAACCATTGTTAGCCTGACTTTTTGAGCTTAGCTAACGTAATGTCGCTATGGTTTTGTTTTGCACTAAGTGTTTGGTAGAGCCGATCACCTTCACATAAACTTGGCAGTGTTTTTCTTAGTAGCCAACTAGGCTAGCTGGCTAGCTAATAGTGACGTGCAGGTCAGGGTTTTTTAAAACCCACCCCGTCCAACCCGTTAACATTCAACTAGCCAGCTAGGCTAGCTGACTGGCTAGCCTCGCTATTAAAATGATCAAAAACAAACTATTAACAATCTGTACAAAGCTAACTAAAGTAAAGTAACTGACTGTGTTAAGGTTGTAGGCAAAGGGAACTATAGAGTTGACATTTGTAAAAAGACGTGCAGTTTGTAAAACAGATACGTCACACTACATCGTGCAAGTAGAGAGGTACACCAAAACTACATGGTTTGTTTTAAAAATAGATCACAGTCAAGTGTGTTTGTTACGTTACTTACTGAACTTCATAACGACACAGTATTACAAATCTGAATAAGTCATCGGTGACTTTTCTTTTCCTGAAGGTGAAATTAACAGCAGTCTACTGTGTAAAGTCCTGAGTTTGTTTGACCCATCCATTCAACCCGACCACCTCCGTACACAGACTTTGTCGTTCTTCGTACTACGTGACGTGACTTCCTGCTTTGCTCCCCTCATAATAACTAAACCACTAGAGGTCGCCGCCGAACAATAAAGATGAATATGGGTCGTAATAAGCTTCTTGTACAAACGACCTACATCGTTGTATATTTGGAGGAGGGCGGTGATGTCAGCGTTAATGGTTAACAGTTAACGGTTAACAGTGAAGTTTGATGGTGTCAGTACTGTGAGGATCCAGGTGGAGTTAACAAGCTCTCTGTGGGCTCCAGGTGTTGGAGGATGGAGGAACATTGCTTTTATGTGTTCCAGGTGTGGTGAACATGTAGCACCCCACCCCCCCACCCACCGCCCTGATCCCTCAGGGACCCACTGCAGCATCTGTTCACTCACTTCCTGTGCCAGCCCGCCAGCCTGAGCTCGCTCTACACCGCCCAGCACTTCTCAGACTGCCGTTATCTGGACACAGTGCAGCTCTCAACACCAGATACTGATGCTACTGCAGGAGGATGGAGGGGTCTGATGTCCTGCAGAGAGCTGGAGGACAGGTGTGTTCACATGACATCACAATCTGGGTCACATGACCTGATTAAAGCAGCTACAGAGAGTTTTTAACTGGTTCTGAACCAGTCTCAGTTTAATACTGATGTCTCAATATGAGCTAAATAAGCACCATAGATGCCTGTCCAGTTCTTATTGCACATCTCTGCAAACCATGAATGTTACATTTGTACGTTTCATTTGTTTCATGTCAACATTTCTAAACCGTCATAGTATGTGAGCTGACTTTGTCATCAGGATCTATAGAGGATGGTGGATGTTTTGACACCTAGACAGGGACCTGCCGAGCTGCAGACCCCTGTTTGAGCTGGGTTTTTTTTGTTTTTTTTTACCAAAGCATCGCTGTGTTTCCTGACGGAATAGTGCCACGAAAAGTGAGACATGGCTGCCACGAAAACCAGCTCTTTGCCACGATAAAAGGGAAGTTTGAGCTGAAACACAATCTTTTCCCAACTATCACCAAGTGACTTTTGTGCCTAAACCCAACCACATGTTACCGCAGCACTGTTGAAACCTAAAGAAACATAAAGTTTCAAAAGTGCCTGTTTTCTAACTGAGACATCGCTGCGTTTCCTGCCAGGGTAGTGCCACGAGAATCAGTTGTTTTACCAAGACATTGGTGCATTTCCTGCCGGGATAGTGTCATGAAAAGTGATTGTTTTTGTTTGAGACTTCGCTGTGTTTCCTGCCGAGATTATACCGTGAAAAGTGATTGGTTTTATTGAGACATTGCTGTGTTTAGTGCTGGGATAGTGCCACGAGAAGCTGTTGTTTTTACCAAGGCATCTCTACGTTTCCTGCCGAGGATAGTGCCACGGAAAACAGCTAGTTTCAACTGAAATGCGATCTTTTCCTAACCATTACCAAGTGATTTTTGTGCGTAAACCTAACCACACCTTACCCACAGCATTGCTGAAACATAAGGAAACATTAATATTCAAAGTATCCACGACATAATAACATACAAATGTAACTTATCCAAGGTTTGCAGAAACCTATAACGCCAACATTTTTCTGATGATTGGTTGAATCAAATGAAACGATTTACACCACACAGACCGGAGGAGCCTGATTCGTTCCCATGTTCTGAGGCAAAGTTTGGTAGTGAGTCATATATTCAGAGAATTTATATTTGATGGTGTGTTTTGTGGTTATGGCTGATACTGGGTCAGGATCAACAAAGAGAAAAAGAACAAAGAAAGCTAAAAGGGACAGAGATAGAGCTCGGACGAAAACAAGCGTCAACATGAATCGGCCCTTTTACTCCTACAGAGGTTTGAAATATGTTGGCTTTATTTATAAAATATAATGAGACGTGGTTTTACATTGATACATGAAGTTCAGCAGTGATTAAAACTAGATCATATTGTGTTTAAGAAAACACAGAAAAAGAAGCAAATTGTCAGATTTGAGAGGATGGAACTAAAAAGTGTTTGTTTTAGAAAATCGATCAGAGAAAATACTTTATATAATTAAATAAATATATAAACATTAAAGGGGAAATGGTTTAACATCCCCTCAGATGTGAGTTAGCAGGTGACAGATGAGGATAAAGCAGCAGAGTGCATGTCGGAGTGAAAGTGAAGGATGTTTATGTAGAAGTTTAAAAGAGAAGCAGTGTAAGATCGGCCCTCAGTCGGCTGTGTGTCAGCCGCTGCTGTGACGAACACAAACTGACTCCCACCTGTTAGCAGCTCTGGCTCTACCTGTTGACTCCACACTAAATCTGTTCCTGTTTGCTGGCTGTGACTAATGTGTCAGCGTTATAAAGAGCCCATTGACAGGCTCTCAGTTGACCGTGTACTACAAGAGATTACACACAAGGACATGTGTCACGGGGGGCTGCGGCTCCCACAGACATGAATGGTGGTCTTATCTCCCAGTAACCCGCCTGGACTCCTCTGATAAGGAGCGCCTTGGGAGCCTGCATTATGAGGAGCCAGTGGGCCACACAGCAGCAGCAGCAGCAGCAGCAGAAGGAGCAGCAGCCTCCTCCTCCGCCTCCTCCTCCTCCGCCTCCTCCTCCTCGCTGCTTTCTTCCTTCAAAACATAGGTGTAGATTTTGGGGACAATATGGGACACACGTGCACCTCAGTATTTAGATCACTTGCATTTGTGCCCCTCAATGAAAACACGTTACGTCATTTTTTTTTTTTTTATTACTGTACTTTATTTAACTTTATTATAACATTACTTTATGAAACTTTATTATAACTACTTTATTTAACTTTATATTGACAGTATTTATTCAACTTTATTTTTTAACAGTACTTTATTTATCTAATTTTACCGGTGATAATTTAACTTTATTTTAACTTTTTTTTTTTAACCTTCACTATAACAGCACTTTATTCAACTTTATCATAACATTACTTTATGAAACTTTATTATAATTACTTTATTTAACTTTATATTGACAATATTTATTCAACTTTATTATTTAACAGTAATTAATTTTTTATTTATCTGTATTATACTTTAACTTTATTGAGACAGTACTTTATTCAACTGTATTGTAGTAGTATCTAACTTTATTATCACAGTAATTCATTTAATTCTATCGCAACAGTATTTTATCTTTATTATACCAGTACTTGAATTAAGTTTGTCATAACAGTACTTTAACTGTGATAATATTTATTTAACTTTATTTTAATAGTACTTTATCTAACTTTTTTGTAACACTAATTTATTTAATTTTATTGTAATAGTACTTTATTTTTATTATAATAGTGCTTCATTTAACTTAATTATAAAATTACTATATTTAAGATTGTCATAACAGTACTTTACCTTTATTGTGATAGTATTTATTTAAGTTTATTATAACAGTAATTTAATTCATTTTATTGTAACAGTACTTTATCTTTATTATACGTTATTTTGACTTTATTATAACAGAACTTTATTAAACTTTATTATACAATAACTTTTTCATTACTGTACTTTATTTAACTTTATCATAACAGTGCTTTATATTTTAATATTTTAGTAGTCTGAAGACGTGTAGAGGGGATTTCAAAATATTGAGATATGTATCGTGTATCACAGCACAGTATAATGTTGTCATATTATTTTCAGGCCATATTGCCCAACGTTAGTAGCAGTGGACTCTCTTGGCAAACTGCAAGACATGACTTACAGACACAGCAATGTAAAGTAGGTGGTGACAGGATGAAACCTCAAAAGTAACGGTTACAATCTGCCATGAAACTGAAGAACACGGAGCGATTACCTGAGCACAGTTAAAGCAGGACGTACAGCGACATCTCCACCATAAATTAATATATACAAATTCACCTGAATGCAGGAAACTAAGTGTTTGGCACTAATGTCTTGGGATAAAACCCCAGATCTCCTGCTTCATATGTTTCCCCCTAAATGTTAAAAAAAGAAACTCCACCCTCGCTTTACACACACATTCATGGTTGAGTGGAAACATTGTGCACCACCTTCTGACAGGATGTAATTCATTCCTGCAGCATGGCGCTGCTCACTGAGTGCAATAATCAGCGGCCCATAGGGTACGGAAATAAAGTCAGTGTTAATTGCTCTGTCTGCTTGAGCAACTTAATGACAACTTATGTGAATCATTAACTGAGGGAGGCTGTGTGGGGCTTTGAAGCAGGTGGAGGAAGAGCTCACCTGCTGCCGTCTGAACACATGGATCATCTGATGGAGGAGATATAATCTGTTATCAGCTCTGGGTGCTCACCTCAGTCAGGTATTTATTCAGAGATAATCTCCTTTAATGATGTTTCACCTCTCTCCCTCTGTCTGCTGTACACTGGCTTATGAACAGGTGTCCTCGCATCACAAACACAGGAACGACACGTTAACACATAATCCAGGCAGCGTGCGGGATGATTACAGTGCAGCTTCACCCTCCAACATCTCTCTTACACAGTGTTACTAGAGTACTGTGCTGAAGTACAAACTCCAGGTACTTTGCTTGAGTATTTCCACTTTATGCGACTTTCTCCTTCTCCTCCATCTCAGACATAAATTAACTTTTTACAACATTTGTCTCACAGCTTTAGTTACTTCCTGTCCAGTGAAAACTATGAATCTCCAGATGTGTTGATGTTGAATGTTTGTGAGAAAGTTCTCCTGTTGGATCAGGTGAAAAAGTCGTCGTCACAGAGCTGACAACAGACTGTTTTTCTCTACACCAGGGTGTAAATATAACAGGGTCAATTATACAGCAGTAACATGTGTGACAAAGTCAAACGTACATTTGTAATATTAAGTATTACAATGACACAAAATTTGTTTCAGTTGTTATTACCTGACCCTCTCAGGCCTCCATAGTCAGTATGTGAAACCTCTGATCCTCAGTTTCTGTTCCCCTACGTTCACCTTTGGGGCTACCCCACCTATAAAGAGGTGTGTCCTGCCTTACCTCTCCCCTTCTGCCGCTAAAATGGTGCCATTTGCTATTGGCTATGTGCCCTAAAAAATGCAACCCATCTCTGAAACCTGTTCTCACTCTGAAGTCATCAAAAAGGGCAGGTGAAAGGGGTGGCGGACGGGTCCAACAACCACCGACTTTCACCCGTGAGGCCACTGTTTGCTTCCTGTAAGACTGTGAAGGCCCTGACACACCAAGCCGACGGTCGGCCGTCGGTGAGCGTCTGTCGCCCTAGTTTTTGCGGTGTGTCCCGCACCGTCGGCACTTCAGCGACGGCGTCTTTTCGGCCGATTGAGCATGTTGAATCGGCAGCGGAGCTTGTCGGTGAAAGAGATCACTCTGATTGGCTGTTCAGGTTTTATTTCCTCGCCCCTGTAGCGAGTGAATCTGCCTGTAGTGAAACCGGGGCTAACCGGTGCTTCCTCCTCAGGCTCCACTTCACTCAGCTGCCCCACAGACCCGCTGCTTCTTCACACTTTAACCTGAATAACAAACCGGAGCTAGCTGGGAGCGGCTAGCGGAGCGTTAGCCGCAGCATGACCGGAGGGAAGCACAGCCAGTTAGCCTCCGCTAGTCTCTGAGCTAGCCCCGGCTCTCCGTTTGGATCCAACCGGAGCACCGAGCCCTGGTTTGTTATTCAGGTTAAAGTGGGAAGAAGCAGCGGGTTTATCGGGCAGCTGAGTGAAGTGGAGCCTGCGGAGGAAACACCGGGACCGTCTGGATGTAATAGTCCGTGGAGGTGCTGCGGTGCTCGGCTGCACAGATAGGAAACCCCTCGGCTGACAGGATGTACCACTCTCTCACTCCGCTCTCTCTCACGCAGGCGCAGAACGTACGTGCTACTTGGCCGCCGAATGTAGTCCGTGTAGTGTGTTCAAATGCAACTGACACAGGGCAACGTGAGGCGACGTAGACGACGTAGACAGTTGGCTTTCATCGCCGCTAGTTCTTTGATGTCAGTTTGGTGTGTCCGTACCTTTAAGCCAAACCCTGTTCTTTTCTCCTAAACCTAACCACGTGTCAGGTCTGGTAGCTAGTGTAGGTGTGAAATCTGTGAAGACTGACAAGCTGAGCACATCACAAGTCCAGCGAGCAGTCACGTCTTTGAAACATAAAAGCTGCAGAAAGACAGGACAAGAGAGGAACAAACAGGATGAATTCAGCACTTTAACTTGTAATGGAGTATTTTCACAAGGTGGTATTAGTACTTTTACTGCAGTGAAGGATCTGAATACTTTTTCCTACACTGGCAAAAGAGAGCTCTGAGAGAAGTTCAGCCCCTGCCTTTCCTTGGGTCCAGACCTTTGACTCTGCCCACTTAACTGATTTTGTTTTTTTGGTTGACAATTCACAAATCCGAATTAGCCGCTACAGATGAGACAGAAGCTGCTATGGAGGCTGATCTACATCAACATGTCTGTCAATAGATGTTTTCGGGCTGAAGGGATTTTTTCATAGTTGTAAGAACCAGCCTTATTGTAAAGTGTCTGCACTCTAAGAACAAGGAACAATCATAGCTCTTTGAGGGACTGTGTTTTGGGAGCCATCTGCCGCCTCGTCCTGCCTCCTATCTGGACCGCACCGGACTGCTTCCTTCTTTACTCCCGGCAATGTATTGGTCACATGATTGCAGCTTTCCAAAATATGAGGGATATGTATGAATTGTTGGCTCATCGTTATGAGTGACATATACAAATTTTGGCGCCGAGACGGTTCCTGCTGGCGGTGTGAATGTTAACAGGTAAAGAAGTCCTTGAAGGTGTGTAGTTCCTGGAGGAGCTCCTCAGAATTGTTTTGTCCGTAAATATCCAACACTGTAGTTTGTTTTTACTTCACTCCACTCTTAAAACCCCGGCAACACCAGTGTGTTTGCACGGCGAAGCATCAGTGGGGACTTAAAATGATGCAAGATTCAGGTGAGTATGAAATCAAATCAAATCTCTCCTCCCCTTGTGGACGCAGGGTCAGACTGAAGATGGAAACAGTGTGATGAGTTCAAAATTCTGTCTCATATCTGGGAAACCCCGCCTACTTTCTGTGGCCAATCGCAACGTGAGGTGGGTGTGATGTCAGAAACTTACAGGAACTGTTGCACACTGCAGCCCCCCCCATCAGTTTCGGGATTAAAACGCCGTTCCACCATCTGACGAGCAGTTTGAAGCTTCAGTGTCTCCGAATAAAACAGACACAAAGTGTTGTGATTAATTATAAGGCTGAGGTCGGTCGCGGCCTCCTGAAGGATGGACGCCTGTGAAATACTGCCGGTTATTTCTGCTGCTGGGGAGTGAGGAGGAGGTGGGGGGGCTGGTGGCGAGGCTGGGCTAAGTAATGACAAAATGAGCACCTTCAGTAGACTCTGGCAATGAAACACCCTGCCCTCATCACCCGAGTCTTTTGTTCTGAATTTTATTAGCACTAGCCACGCTAAAATAACCTGTTAACACGTATCATAGTGCAGCAATAATAACCTCCTCAATCATATTTTAAAAGTCACGTCAAGGCGGCCCGCCGTAATTCATCTCTATGCAAATATGTGGGTGTCAGCCCATTAGTGTGTTGCTACAGGGGTTTTATTAAAATGCATCCGTCCCCGCTCTCTTCCTGCTCAGGACTTATAAAACACGAGCCCCGCTGCACAAGAATTATAGCGACTATTAGGCTAACATATGGACAGCATGCACTCTGCAAATAAAAAGCAACAGATAAAGTGGCAGGGTCAGGGTGGGGAGCAAACACTTAGGAAATGGCAGTGAAGTAATAGATTGGGCTCAGGCTGGAAATCAAAGCCTGATTATACATTCATTTGGGTGGGGGCTCCCTGGTATAACCCCCCCGCCTCACCTCACCTGCACCTCCTCCACCCTCTCCAGAGCTGGCATTAGTGCCATCACGCTGTGTTGCTGTGTCGTAAATTGAGACGACACTAAAAAGGTAATAAACTGCATTAATGAAATTAAAACAATGGAGACGGATTCATTCACTGATGAGGAGACGTGCAGCGGCTGCTCTACTGTACGTTACACAACTCACTGTGAATATACTGCGGTGTTATGTGGAGTTATGTTTTCATGACCCTCGAACAGAAACAGTGTTCACAGCAGACAGGACTGTAGGACGCCACGTCTACCTACAATCACACATACGGCTCATTTAAAACAGAAAATACGCTCTGACAGAAACTTAAAGGTATTTATTTATCGCCATAAGCACAGTTACAGAGAAGCATCGTTAGCTCTTAGGCTCCCTCCAACAATGCTCATTAAATATGTCAAATAAATAAGAATAAAAAACAAAGAGCAGTAAAGATCAGGTAGTAGACGCGTTCACTGAGATCTTTAGGATTATAACTCTGTCTACATTTTTTGTGGCTTTTATCAAACAGGAGGAAGAAGTGCATTTGTTGGGGAGCAGATTGGTGCTCCAGCACAGCTGTTCCCAGCCTTAACCTGACCCTCTGAAATAAAGCCATGTCTACCTGGCGACCCCTCGTCACAGATTATGTGTTTGTCCCTTTGATCTTTGCAGTTAGAATCTCCATCTCATTAAGTCACTGATTAAACCTAAAATCCTTTTGAGTTTGAATGTTTTCCATAAAAATAAACTTGTTTCAAAAGGTTATTTAAAGCAACACTTACCTCTCTGGAAATTTTACACTTTTCTTTGTTTAGGTTAAAATGCTATTAATAAGCTGATGGCACACTGAAATGTAAGTGAATTCCACCAGAGATAAAAACTCATAATTATACCATTCTCATATGGTTCTAAGAAAACTCCGCCAATCATTGGATTCGGACCAAACACAATGATTGGCCGAGCGTCCTGTCTGTCTTCCACACGTGGAGGCCTCTGACTAACGTAACCGATCGCGTAACATCTCTTCCCTTCGGTCTTTGGCTCTGCTTTCGAATGATGGCGAAGACTGATGCAGCTTCATCCTGACCTAAAACAGGACGAGATGGTCGCAGAGAGTTTGCCTCTAATGTAACATTACATATGACAACACAGCATCCAGTTGCTAACGGTTAGCCTACTGTAGCCTAACGTAGCCTGAGCCTCAGTATTATCTTCCTTGTTTGTTGCCAGTCACCAGTGCTATCTAACGTTAGCGTTTATGTTATATTATAAAACTCATCAGTTATAAGTTTCAAAACTCCGGGGTTGCGTTTGACTGTGCAGGACAGCTAACGTTGTGTTTAGTTTGCTTCTAACATATAACGTTACATGACAACACAGCATCCAGTTGCTAATGGCTAACGTTAGCTTCCTTGTGTGTTTCCACTTACTAGTAACATTAAGGCTACTATCTAACGTTAGCCTACTGTAGCGTAGCCTTTGAAACATTAACGTTATCTTCCTTGTGTGTTTCCACTTACTAGTAACGTTAAGGCTACTATCTAACGTTAGCCTACTGTAGCGTAGCCTTTGAAACATTAACGTTATCTTCCTTGTGTGTTTCCACTTACTAGTAACGTTAACGCTACTATCTAACGTTAGCACTGTGACCTTATTCTAAAACTCATCAGTCATCACTGACTGCGGTTGAGTTTTAAAACTCCGGGGTTGCGTTTGACTGTCTTGGTTGTAACGTTACACTCGCTCTCCTCTTCTGTGTATCTAACGTTACCATGCCAACGCCTACGTCTATCATAGAAGTGATGAGGACGTAATGGAGGAGGGGGGAGTAGGCCTTTGGAGGGAGGTGTAGTTGCAGGAAGTGCTGTGTGAAATGCAAGAAAGGTAAGAGTTGCTTTAAGGGTCTGAGTCTCTATGTTTAAACTGTCCCACTTTTAGGTCCTTGTTTCAGCTGTGTGTCTGTTTCTAAGTACACTGAGTCACAGTTCAGTCCCTGGAAGAAAATGTTGTACGTTTCATCAAACCATGTGTCTTGTCACATTTGTACGTTTCATACGTGGGTCCATGTCATTGGTTCGACATCCCATTAGTCCAACTGTCCGCGGTGCTGAACGGCTCGCGGCTTGAGGCGGAGCAGGCTCACGGCTTATGTGTTTGTCACTTTCTTTTTCATTTTAACCCACACCATGATCTTTTCCTGACCCTAACCAAGTGGTTTTTGAGCCTAAACCTAACCAGACCTTAACCACAGGGCGTCATGATGATTTCGGAACGGACTTCGGAACAATGAGTTTAATATGGTCGGAACAATGAGTTTAATATGGTCGGAACAATGGGCAGTTCCCTCATACGTGTCATATTAATTTTTCTGAAGTGACGCAGTATATGAGCTGACTTTGTCATCGAGACGTGGAGGGGATGGTGGATGGTGTGACACCTAGGAGAGACAGCTGCAAAGCTGCAGACCACTGTTCAAATCCAACAGAAACCAAATCTTGTTTTGATGACATGTGGCTGTTTTTACAGCAACTTTTTAGCCTGCAAATGGACATGTTTTTAGTAACCTGTGGCTGTGTTTCCAGCAGCCTTTAGCACCCAAATGTGGGTACATTTTTTGCAACCCATGGCTGTTTTTGCAGTGGTCTTTCAGTCCCTAAACATGTGTGTTTTTAGCAACCTGTGTGTTTTTCCAGCTGCTTTTTAGCCCCTAAAGTAAATGCTTTTCAGCGACCCACGGCTGTGTTTTCTGTGGCCTTTTAGTCCCAGAACATGGGTGGTTTTGGTTTTATAAGTGACCCTTGGCTGTGTTTCTAGCGTGTTTTTTAGCCCCCAAACATAAGAGTTTTTTAGTTTGCAAATGAGGGTGTTTTTAGTGACGTGTGGCTGTTATTCCAGCGGCTTTGAGAGACATTGCTGTGTTTATAGAGCAGGTACTTTCAGCCAAAACATGATCTTTTCTTAACCAAGTGGTTTTTGTGCCTAAACCAAACCACACGTTTACCACAGCATTGTTTAAACATAAAATTCCAACATATCCTCTGCATAATATTGTGCTAATGTAACATATCTGTGGTTTGCAGAATCGCACAATGCTAAGATTTTTTCTCGCGTGAGTCAGACTCCTTGTACGAGCACACAGACCAGGCTGACAGAGCTGGTTCTGATTTGCTGCTTTCAGGTTGCTGCTCACAGAAAAATTCAACTTTGAAAACACTTGAAACAAACTGATTTATGATTTGTAGAAAAGTAGAAATATTGTGACCCTCAGGCTTATCTTGGGACCTCTTATGGGACCCTGAGCCCCAGGTTAGGAAACACAAAAAGTCAAAATCTGAACCTGTAAATAAAAGACTTGAATCCTTCTTCTTTGGCTCCATAATAAAGGCAGAGCAACATATTATATGGCAGTATATCGTTGAGGTCCTGTGGTGTTACACACCCTCCCTGTGCTGAGCACATAGAGACATCACCTTCTCCACTGGTGAAGTGCAGCAGCAGGACTGATGAGCCCCCGCCCTCCTGATTATCTGTCATTTGACGGTTTATCAAAGTCACAGGATCCTGTCACGCTCGTGTGAACGGTGGATTTTTCTATTTTATGGAGTCATTAATTTCCTGTGGATCATTAG
This sequence comes from Epinephelus moara, assembly GCF_006386435.1. Taxonomy (NCBI): domain Eukaryota; kingdom Metazoa; phylum Chordata; class Actinopteri; order Perciformes; family Serranidae; genus Epinephelus; species Epinephelus moara. Next base: position 2,962,177 of record NC_065514.1, read on the forward strand.
CCTCCACACAGATCTCTGTTTTGACGAATGCAGCTGGTGAATTATGCACACAATGTGCTTCCTCCTCCTCCTCCTCCTCCTCCTCCTCCAGCCCGCCACTGAATGCATCACATGATAAACAGGGAGAGCCCCCTCACATTACCCAAATGTGTTTTAGGGGGTGTCCGTCACTCCATTACAGAGAGAGGGGCTCACTTACTGCAGAGACCGTTTGACACATGTGACCATCGACGAGCATCTGGGGGGAAACAACATTAAATAAAACGTACGGAGATGAAAAATGACGCAGGGCTCAGCATCCTTCACAGGACGCCACATTATGTTGCAGGAGGAAGTGACATTTAAGAGGCGTTTATAGGAAAAGGTGAACATGTTAAACTGGTTCTTTGGGTTCTTTTGCTGTAAATGATAAATTAAAACCAGAGGAAACATGAGCGTCTGCACCACGTTCACGAGTCAGCTGAAAAAAACACAAGATTTTAGTTTTTAGCTGAAATAGAAGAGATGATTTGTTCTGTTAACCATCTCACAGATAAAAACAAGACAAACTGTCACTGAGTCACTGAGAGTTTAAGATTCAGAACCAGGTTAGATATGTTTTTACATACCTTGATGTTTTGGTACATAGTAGAGAAGAAAGTACTATGAAAGTCATGAATCACAAATATAAAACATGTAAAATACATTTAAAAATATGAAAAATACCTGCTTTAAAATGTCGAATATGAAATAAAGAGGATTGAATGTACAAATATTCACAGTAAAGGATTTCGTAAACAGTTTTAATTCATGTTCACCACAGTTAAACTTGAAGAATAAGAAAAACTATACTGTCACTAATAACCCGTTAAAATAATCAATCATTATTTCTGAAATGTTTGTGAAACAGCAGGTGAAAAAATGTGTTTTATGGTCGTTCAGGATTATGAAGGTGGGATCATGTGTTGTATTGACCATTTATTGACCATATTAAGATAGTCTCCTGTGCAGTCATCAAAACACCTCCTAAGTTATTGACGTATTTAAAACTCCATCGCCACTAGAACACCCTGCCATATTCTATCATATTCTATCATACATATCAAAAACCCTTTTGCATACATATACCACTGCTTTGTCAGCGGCCTTTTACGTTCACATATGACGTGTTAGGTAACCTTCTGCATCTGCTGTTGACGCTTCAGGACGCACTCTTACATACTAACATCACTTACTCGTTACATACTGCTGCAAAAAGGTGGCTTTTGGCGTCAGGTGTCTGACGTTGAAATCATTGACGAAGCGACAGTATTCAACGACTTCAGAATGAGAACGGGCTGAGGGGGAGGTCATGATCTGTTTGCATCAGTTCAGCATATGAATTCAACAGCCCGTCTCCCCCTCAGCGTCTATATCTGACCCATCGCTATCATAGCCACTGAAGAGAATTTTCACCATCCAGTGAAAGAGACGTCTCCTCCGCTGGATTTATAATTCAAGAACAGAGAACCCATCTTAATGTGAGGGACTGGAGCCTGGGTGGGTTTAATCACAGGACTTTTATCAGCAGGTGTGGCTTGGACTGAGACATAATGACGAGCAACGGGTCAGTTCTGGTACTGAGCTTTACGGGTGGGTGCAGGTTTTCATAAATGGACCCGCGCAGGACTCTGAGCTATTTGTGAGATGAGAGGGGGCATTTGGGCAGATCTGCCCCCCCCACATTTGACCCCACGGTTACATCCCTGGTGGAACAGAAGTATAAAGCAGCATTAAATGGAAATACTCAATTAAAATATGTCAAATTTGTCTTTAAGCACAGTAACTGATGAATATACTCAGCCTAGTTACAGTCCTGTTTATCTGTAGGCTGGATACCTCATAAAGTTTGACATAAATATGATATGAGGGATTAAAATAAATTATAATTAAATCTCGTGAATTAATATTAAATAAATGCTAATGCAGTTCTTAATAATGAATAGTTGCGTTTAATTAAAATAAAAAATATATTATATTAATTCCTCCTGTGTTGTGATTGGCTGCAGGTGAAGGAGGCGGGGAGAAACAAACATGGCCGACCAGCCGATTCAACTTCCGGTAACCGGAGAACACACAAGCAGCAGCCGGTGAACCAGCTACCCCGTTATTATGTCTTAATTTCGGTTAATTTTACCGGACCCTGGCGCGCGCGCGCGCCCGTGTGTGTGTGTGTGTGTGTGTGTGTGTGTGTGAGAGCAGCAGCTTGTTCATTAAACTGTGTTTGTTAGCCGCTAAGGTAACGGGATGCTAACCGCTATTAGCATCATCGGCTAGCGGCAGTTGTTAGCTTGTGTGAACCACGGAGGCGACCGGGCCGGACGGTCCGTCCACGGACAGACAGACAGACACACGGACAAACGGACGGACCTCCCGGTAACTGGAAACTGTGACGGTCTTCACAGATGAAGATGAAGATTTGGACTTTTCAGATGCTACAAGTTCAACGTTAGGACAGTCAGCGCCATTGTTGACCGGAAACAGCTCCGGCTCCCTCTGCGTCACCAGCTCAGACTCCTGCACTCAAACTGTGAGTTTAATATTTTATTATTATTTTATTAATCTGATAAATAATATTTTAGCATAACTGAACCACCTGTTGTGTGTAGAGAAAAAAAATGCGTTAATAAACATGCTGTAAGGTTAAATGTCNCACCAGCTCAGACTCCTGCACTCAAACTGTGAGTTTTAATATTTTATTATTATTTTATTAATCTGATAAATAATATTTTAGCATCACTGAACCACCTGTTGTGTGTAGAGAAAAAAAATGCGTTAATAAACATGCTGTAAGGTTAAATGTCTCTGAACAGATGTCACAAGGTCACATTAAAAACTGAATAAAGATTGAAATCACAAAGTTACTGATAGAATTTATAAGCAAAAAGAAAATAGATTATTAATGGTAATAAAGCAGCAGGTCAGCATTTATTGAACCAGATAAAACTAACTGAGATAATTAATATCTCTGTGGCCAAGAAGGCAGCACAGTAAGGTCAGTACACGTCATATCATATTTACAATAAAATACAAAACAATGGATAATTAACGGTAAAGATTAAAAGCTGCTGTTTAGGCCTGGTAGGGCCGGGTTGTGGAGCAAAGTACTCTGATCGTATCTTTACGACCTTTAACTTTATTATAACGGTAGTTTATTTAGTAGTTATGTATTTTAGTTGTCTATTGTAGTTTGAGGGGGCTTTTAATATTTTGAAGTATATATCATGTATTACAAAAATAACACCATACATATCTAGTCAGTGTCCAGTTTATTAGGTACAGCTAGTTAAAACTGATGCAGTCAACAGTCCTGTCATTAATCCTCCATAAAGGTTTGAATGTTCAGTTTGTGTTGAGACTGTTTAGAGTTGTGTTTCTGTTATTTAGCGTCTGTGGCCTCACTGATAGTCAGCACTGCATGGACCAAATCCACAAACACTTTATATAAACAGGTGCTCAGAACAACAGCCCACAGTCATGATGCACAGAAAACATCCTGCACATGTCATGAGGTTACTGTTAATGAAAGTAAGTGACTGATCAGTGCACACTGGAGTTTAATTAGATTTAAACTGTTTTCTTAAAGGCTATGAGTCATTGCAGCATTATAAATACTCTGAGAATATGGTTGATACGACTCTTTTTGAAATTAAATTAAAAGGCTGTTAAAAAAACACCTCAGTAATATTAAAAGTGAAAATCTGGAGCATTATAATTTAGATGATTGTTTTTGTGTCATTTGGGTGAACTGTGCCTTTAATTCCAAAGTATGTCCAAAGTTTTTGTGTCCACGCATTTGCAGTGAGCCAATCAGAGGTCCTGATTGTAACTTTAACAAATAGCACAGAGCGTATTGATATTTAAATCCAATTGTTCTTTGTGTCTGTTGGAGCTTCACGTTTCTGCGGTGACCTTGTTGTCTCTGGTGGACGGACGCTGGCTCAGCCTGATCCGACCTGCCGGCCTGCTGTTTGGTTTATTGACTGACCGCAGACACACTGCTGCACCTCCATCGGCTTAAATGGGTTTTCATTTTTTATTGGCAGGCCGGTGACGGGTTGTTTTGCCGAGGCTCTTTACACTTTAACAGCTCGGGGTATCACAACGTGTTTTACTGGCGCCTGTAAAATCAAACAAAATGAAATCGAATGAAAAGCAGACGTGCAGCCGGCTGCGCTCAGCACAAACAAGGAGAGGATTTAGAGGAAGGTGTGTATATGTGGTGCTTATTCATCCTCGTTAAAGTAATTACACAACAAGACAAACAGACCAGAGCAGTGTTAGCTGTGGTGAAGCTGCAGAGGTTACCTGTAGACCTCCGCTGATACCTGTCCTCCTGAGTGGAGCTATGTGAGTTTCAATAACCGCAACCAAATGTTACGTTTGTCGCAACTTGGTGTATTTATTAGGGATGTCTCATTAACTGGTAACCAACCAGTTATTTTTTTAGTAAGTTTTTTTTTAAGAAAAATTGTGAAATGACGTGAAACAGACGAGGCCTTTCCTTTAACTCTGGCACTCCACTGACTCAGTGAACTTTAGCGCCACGTTTCAAAGTGCTGTCCATTTAGAGGAGGTGAAATTTGAATGTTTTTTGTTGTAAGGTTATTTTCTGTTCTTTGTTATTCACGGTTCCTGCCGATCTTTAAAAAGTCTTAGGGGCCATACACATGCCACATCTCTAACCGCCTGGAAAAAGCGAGGTCGTGCACAGGGCGCTATTCTTGTGCCTACTCTATGCCAATTTTCAAAGATGCGGGGGTAGGTTGCATCTGAGGTTGCTAACTGACCATAACCAGCACCGTATCAGAGCCAACACATCCTCACTGTGACCTCGTCACATGTCCACGTTTGGTCATGGACTTTCCACGTCCACATATGACGTCCAAGGTACCCTGGGTGTGTTGGTTGTTGACGTTCTGGGATGCCGTGTCAACTTCAGCCTGTTACATGCATTGTCTGTTTTCAAAATACACTTCTGTTTTCACAGGAAATGTACAGTTTGATACAGTCTCTTTCAAAATAAAAGCACTACGTCAGTACAACACCACCAACTGATGTTTTTTTTTCCTTCAACAACAAACACACGTGGTTGGGTTTAGGGAAAAAGAACAGGGTTTGGCTTTAGAATGTTACGGGACATGAACGCCACTCTGTCAGGTGAAAGTCAGTGTTTGTTGGACCCATCCATCACCTCTCTAACCCACACCCAGTTGGACTTTTGCGGCCTTAAATTTCGTCCCTGTCCCACCATGTTTCCCCCTGGCGCCACCGGGCACCATTAAACTATAAAGGTAACAAGTCAAGTCACAGTCTAAGTGGCGGATTGCGACGACTTTGGAGTGACACTGGGCTCATCGAGCTGATCTTCTTCCAGCCGTTGTTTTGTAAGTGTGTATTGGGCCAACTATTGTCTGTGGGACAGATGTGATGCATGATCAACTTCTTCTCCATATTTCTCACAGACTGAGCTTTACAGATGTTTACCTCAGAGCCCGGCCTAAAAAAACAGGCACTCTGGAACGCGTTGCTCTGGGGCTTGAGTGCACCTGCTGTGCGTCTACATTGAAAACAATAGTTTTGAGGGAGCAAAATGCGCAGGTCTGTTTTCAGCCCCTTAACACAGGGGTGTTAAGGGGCTGAAAACAGACCTGCGGCGGGCGGCCGTGAAGGGTTGTTGTTTTCATGATCCTGTTTAGAATTGATCTAAAATAAGAGTTAGAGCATTCATTCTTTTTGCAGCAGAAAGTTGAGGGCAAAACGTCAGTTACCAAAATATCTGTATACCTACAGACAGGGCCTGAAAGACGACATGTTATGGAAGCAAAATAGCCCAAAACTCAAAACTGAGCAGAGCATGAAAAGCCTGTTTTCACCCATAATGTCTCCCTCTAACCCTGTGAGCGGGAAGTGAAAGTATTTGACATGTGGGTCAGGTCATAGCAGATCCACCAGAGTCCCCAGCAGGGATCAGACCAGGTCCCTCAGACCGAGGGACTGGACTGGGCCGGCGTCCCCCCTGAGCTGCGGCTCTGTCTCCACCCTCTGACAGACACCCTGACAATAAATAAGTGTATGAAAGATGAGGAGGGAGGGAGAGCACAGTAACCTGCTGAACTTGAGAACCTCTTCTCATCGATTATGGAAATGTCTCCGCCGCTGACCCGGGGCATTATGAGTCTTAAGTATTGATTAAATACGCAGAGGAAAATACTTTGGCAGTTAAATCAGACGTTGATTCGATTAGCTTCAACCCGCCGCCGCTCACAATCAACCGCTGTTTAAAAGGATTTCATTTTTGTGTATAAGCTGTGTTGTGTGGAAATTGAATTAACTCTGGTGCAATGTTAATGCGCTGTGACCTTGGGTGGGTGAATGACCTCTGAACTTTGACCTGGGGGGGCGTCTGGTCATCAGGGGAGTGAAGGGAGGTATACACCCCCATGCACTTAGCCCCTCTCTGTTGTGGGTCCTCTCCGGTTCGGCACAGACGCATCAAATCACCCAGCGCTGGGATCAATAGATTCTCCGAGGTTGACTTCATAAGTAGGTCATAAGAAGCATTTGGGATATTAGCGCTGGGTGGAATGAGTTCATGCTCCTGGACTCGTCTGCACTAAAACTGAGAGCGCCCATCAATACATCTGGATATTGATAACTCTCCAAATCTGTGATGGTAATGGCAGCGGTGCCGTCCGTCCGTCAGAGTGTCAGCAGCTTCTTTTAATGGGTGTAAGGAATTAAACGCCTCCGCTGTGACCATGAATGTGACGCTGCTCTGAGTTTTACACCTGTAAATTCACTCACCTGTAGAGCCCTGATACATCTGCCAGTGATCATGAATGTCATGGTAATCAATCTAACTATTGAAGAGATATTTCAGTGCTGGACTGACAGACAAACATCCAGAGAAATGATCCACCTGAGGTCAGAAACAGACGCAGAATCTTTCCTCAGGTGCATCAACAATCTTTAGAGGGAGACACACTCACTCCTGTCCCAACCCATGACGGTAAAAACAAAATTCCTGTCCTGTCCCAAGCCTGCAAGAAAAACTTCCGTCTTAAGAGTATTGCATTTTTAGTATCAGAACTCCATATTTGTATAAGTACACATATTCAGTTAACTATACAGTATAGCATAATGCTGAAATGACTCCTAATAATAATTTTATATTCTAATATTTTTACTTTAGTTATCATTTTCATATTTTTATTGTAATTTTTCTACTCTTGTACATATTTGTTTCATTATTATATTTTCCATAGCATTTAAAAAAATATTTTTTGTATTTTTTCTTTTCTTGTACATATTTATTTTGTCATATTTTCCATAGTACTTTTTAGAAAATATTTTTATCGTGTTTTTTATTGTACATATTATTTTATTATATTTTCCACAGTACCTTTAAAAATATTTTTATTGTCATTTTTCTAGTCTAGTACATATTTATTATTTTATAATTTTTCATAGTATTTTTTAATTTTGTTATCATAAGTATTCTATTGTTGTACATATTTGTCATTATATTTTCCATAGTATTTAAAAAAAAATTTTGATTGTAGTTTTTCTATTCTTGTACATTTTTGTTATTTTATCATATTTTCCATAGTATTTTTTGAAAATGTTTTTTGTATTTTTTTATTCTTGTACATAATTTTTTTTTTACATTTTTCATAGTATTTAAAAAAATAATTCTAGTGCAAGTCTTGTAAATTATTATTATTATTTTTATTTTAGTACCTATTTCTCATTTATTATATTTTCCATTGTATTCTTTAAAAATATATTTTATTGTATTTTTTCATTATTGTACATATTCATTTTATATTTTCCATAGTACTTTAAAAAAATAATTCTAGTGCAAGTCTTGTACATTATTATTATTATTATTATATTTCCCATAGTATTTTAAAAAAAATATTTTTTGTAATTTTCCATTATTGTAAATATTTATTATATTTTCCATAGTATTTAAAAAAAAAAAAATGTTGTTAGCATGAATGTTCTACTCTTATACATTTTTGTTATTTTGTTAATGTTTCCATAGAAGTTTTTAAAAAATATTGTAATTTTTCTATTCTTCAGTATTTAGCTTTTCATTTTATGTCTTTATGATATACGTACTGTATGCACCGATCTATGGCCCCCTAACTAAAATGAGTTTGACACCACTGGTTCTGTCTCACCTCACAGTTTTTTGTCTATAGACGTTTTCAGGACTAAAAATATTGTGTTGAACTGATTAAAAATGAACCACAGTCTTTATTGAAAGTGATTTTCCTACGAAGCAGTCGAGCTGTGATGGTTGAATTGTTCTTGATAAATGTGAACACTGATCATCGCGCTCTCCTCGGCTCAGATCTTTTGTGAAATCGGTTTGAGGCGGTGAATGAGCGTCTCTGAGCCGATCAGATACGCAGCAGAGTGGTTTCCACACTGCAGAGATGTAAGAACCAGTGTCAACATGTTGTGTCTATGGGAGAGACCCTGCTGCTGTGATTTATGATGTGCGGCGCAGGAAAAGGCCCTTTTATGGAGCTGCTGCCGCCTGGGAAAGTTGGTATACATGATAGAAAGTTGTCGGCTGCGTGCAGATGGAGGTGGAGACGAGCCGCTCAGCACAAGGCTCAAATTGTTTCTTGTTTTCTCGGTCAATTCACCGCAGGACTATAATGCTGGTTTCCCATGCTCGCCAAGGCCCCGCCGTTTGTTTAGTGATGTCGCAACTGGGCGTTAATGCCTCTTTAGTTATGTCACCCCGAGCGGCTCAGGAGGCGCTTCGCTCAGGGGCTGAAGGATCCTGTTAACCCCGTCACCTCCAGCATGCACTGGAAAGCTGCTCAAAATAATTTCATTCATCTCGAACAGACGGGTGCCAATCAGATATTTCACTAACCCTCCTGTTGGTTGGTTAACGCAGCAGCCTGTCCCAGAGGATCAACATGCTGACCTTCCATCTTACTTCACAGCAGTCCCACCTCATGTCTCCTACAAGGGATCGACATCTCAAAAGAATCCAACTGCCTGATTCTAGATACTTTTGTAACCTCATATTACATACTGACACATCATCTGAAACAGGACATGCACATGTTTCATACAGTTTGAAAGATGTCAAATGTCCTTTATCTTTCAGTGTTTTTACTTTACCCATCACACCTCCCAGTGCTTTGGTTGCAGAGTCTGCTATGACAGAAGTGTCATGTGTAAAGGACCCACTTTCATCTCGAGGAAAAACCCAAGATACTTCTCTGTAAACTCAAGTCTAGAGAGTGTGTGTGTCAGCAGGACGGTGTATGTGGGACTGAATAAACTACAGTGTGATGAAGAAACATGAGACAAATATAGAATCACTCTTATTTTCTTATCCTTTAATAAAGTCTGTAGAATCCTGACTGTAAACATCACTTTGCTTTAGTTTATTTTTGGTTCAGTGTTTATAAAAAAGAATGAATATATATATTTATGTGTGTGTGTGTGTGTGTGTGTGTGTTTGATGGCGGCTCCTCTGGAGGGAAAATGGATCGATCTTTAAGTATTTAATTCAATGATGGTTTCCTTTAAGAATGTCCGTCTTGTTGCTCCCGGAGCCATTATCATTAGAATTTGTTTATCATTAAATTATAAATTCTTCATCTGTCTTTAAGATGATTCGGTAATCTGATTTCTAATCCTACAAATGCAGTCCTGCCCCGTTCACTCCACGTCTCGCTCTTTATTCTTTGTGACTTCTAACCTGTTTTATATCTCTGAGCTGCTCTGAATTCACTGCAGCAATGTTCAGACCGTCGAGCTCCACAAACACACAACAAACAAACCTGGGACTCTGTGACACTCTGTGTTTCCAGGTGTTTAAGTAGAGACGTCTGAAGAGACGCACCTTATTTTTCTTTTTTTCAACATATTCTCATAAAACAGTTTGCATGATATCCTACGAATTAGCACCCCACAAATAACATTACGTCTTTAACACACAGTTACGTAATTATTGTTAAGTTAAGGAGGTTAGGTTTAAGGAAAAAAACATAGTGAGGACGAACCTTGAAATGACTCAAAGTTTACTCCGAATTTACACAGATCTGAAAACGCGACTCCAGCAGAAAGTCTGTTTTTTTGTGACACGCCCAATTCTTTTTCTTTTTCATCTTCTACTTTTTCAATGTATTGTCATAGAACCATTCGTACGATATCCTACGAATTTGCAGCCCAAAATGACAATACGTCCTTAAAAGAAATGGCAACTTTAGAATGAAAATACAGACAGTATTTATACTGACCCTCATGCCAACAAGAAGTCCAGTGTAGTTTTTTATTCCACAAAACTCGTTCGGAGTATCAGAGGATAACAGCTAGCCGGAATAACATGCTGTGTTTACATGGCAACAAGCGTGTGACTAGCTGATGACTAGTGGTGGTGCTAGTTCTCAAGTCTCGCGCGAGTTGCCATGTAAACACAGCACTCCTACAGGGCAGGCTAACTGACCACGGTGAGAAATGATGCTATAAAAGTGGAGTAAATTACGTCTTTTCAAGTCAATTTTGCATGCCGCAGCTTCAGGACATTTGGATTACGACGGACGAGCCGTTCTGACATTTTTGAAATGCATTAGCGGAGTTTTCTTACATTTTCAAACTGTGGGTTCCGTGTACTTCAAGTGTAGCTATTATTCTGGCTAGCTGTTATCCTCCGATACTCCGAACGAGTTTTGTGGATTCAAAAACTACACTGGACTTCTTGTCGGCATGAGGGTCAGTAGGTACTGTCTGTATTTTCACTCTAAAGTGGCCATTTCCTTTTACGCACAGTTACGTGATTATCGTAAAGTTACGGAGGTTATGTTTAGGAGAAGAAACATGGTTGGGTGTTTGGTTTACGTGAGTATAGTTACTGTGGTTAGGATTAGGAAAAGATACATGGTGAGAACGTATTTTGAAATGATTAAAAGTTCACTCAGAATTCACACGGGTCTGAAAATGCGACTCCAGCACAAACTTGTGGGCATAAGTCCAATTTTTTGTTACACACCTGATTCTTTTTCTTTGTCATCTTCTACTATTTGAATGTATTGTCATAGAACGGTCCGTACGATATCCTATGAATTTGCATTCCACGAATGACAATATGTTCTTAACGTTCGGTTACGTAATTATCATAAAGTTACTGTGGTTAGGTTTAGGAAAAGAAATGTGGTGAGGACGTACCTTAAAATGACTCAAAGTTAAATAAATCCCGGGTGAAAGTCTGTTTTTGTGCGACATTCCTGATCCTTCTTCTTCTTCTTCTACTTTTTAAACGTATTTTTGTAGAATGGTTTATATGATATTCTAGGAATTTGCGCCCCATAGTTTTGGCTGTTGTTTAAATTCTGTGCATAAAGTAACCAAAACATGTCCAACATTAGGTGAAATACATTGTGTTTAAAATCAAGCGTTGTGTGACCGTTGATTTGATCTTCAGTTTTCCGCTACGCATTATTTTTCTTACTCTTTTTTCTTCTACTTGTTTTTCTTCTTCCTCTTATTTTTCTTTCCGTGTTTCTCTTCTGCTTTTGCTGGTTTTTCTTCTTCTACTAGTTCTTTTTTCTTTTTCATCTTCTTCTGTTGCTTTTTTTTTCTTTCAAATCCCTGTGTGTCCGTTTGTATCAGTCTGCCCCCCCCCCAAAGTCGGAGGTTTTTGTGGGTCTTTGAATGCAGCACAGGCTGAGCTCCGTCTATGTGGTTCTATAGATAACCAAACATAATATATATTCTAAAAGTGTCCTAATGAACGGTCCTGCTCCAAAAATAGAAAATAGGAAAATAGAAGATCTGTTTTTGGCAGCAGATGTTTTAATCCAATAAATTCAGTGTGCAAATCAGGACTCAGTACATTTTCTCTGTCTTCTATCAAAGAAATTTTTAAAATATTTTTTGGGTCTTAAATTATATTTGTTGAGTTCTTAAAAAGTCTTAGGTCAAAGTGTTAATTTTTACAAAACTTGGGAGTTAATTTTCCCTCCTGGATTTTATCATGAAAATACTGAAAATACTTCACAAGATCCTTCTATTGTCTTGTGACTCGATAAATTCTTGTTTTGGGGCGAGTCTCTGATTTTCTTAGTGTTTAACTTTATTCAGACACACTTAGGTTTGCAGTGATATACTGGTTTTAAGGTATACTGTGATATGAAAGTTGATGGTTATCATACTGTGTGCATTTGCTCTTCTATGATATTGAAGAAAAAATGCAACTGGATGGAGAATCTCACTTTTATGTTAGTTATTGTCAAAAAAGGAGACTTTTTACACATATTTCCATTTAAAAAAATATTTCAAGTTTCAGTTTATAGTAATTAAACATTTGTTTAGCCGAAAAAAACAACAACTGTTTTCTTTTCTTTAAGGGTCATTCTGACTGATGATAATATTATATAAGTCTGCAATATCATGAATGTGCAATATATTCTGAGAATTTATCATCGTACCATTCCAACCCCAGTGGTCACAACAGGTCACAAGCACTGATACTGATATAGCTGTCCAGCAGTGGTGCATGCTGGGTAACTGTCATGGTGGCTTGTTAAAGAGAGCAAAGCACACTTTGAACATTAAACACTGCTGTGAGACAAATCGGTACAAAGTGGTATTTTTCCACTTTACAGGATTACAAAGGGGCCCTGCTGGGGCGTCTCCATGGACCAGGGACTGAGACTGGCGGGGGGGTCAGAGACTGAGGGGGGGGGGTCAGAGACTGAGGGGGGGTTCAGAGGAACAAAGAGGCTCTGGGAATCAGCTGGCAGCAACAGTCAGCATCCGTCTGCTGGTCCAATCACAAACTCACTGCTTCAGTAGCATTACTGAGGTCAGAGTTACAACCAGAGCTGATTCAACAGTCAGTCCACAGGAAATTAAATGACAGAAAGTGAATCAAATATTCTGATTTATTTACTAAACAAAAATTTTTGAAATAAAGTGCACACCATGTTCATGATACTGCTCACCTTTAACGTGTCTGAGAACTATTTAGCTGCTTGTGAATTAAATTATGGTCCATATTAATGTGGAAATATACATTTGATTTGTATGTGAATGTAACCAGAGACATAAGATTTCTTTAAATTTGGCACAAACGTCCACTTGGACCGAAGAATGAACTGATTAGTATTTTGTGGTCAAAAGTCAAAGGAAAACAATGAATTATCGAATTAAAAATAACTCAAGAATTCATCCACTAATTCTGACCAAACTTGACACAAATGTCTAACAGGATAAAATAATGAAGGTCAAAAGGTCAAAGGTCAGCTTGACTGTGACATCATCATGTTTTAACGTCATATCTCAGGAACAGAAGGGGAGACATTTGGTCAGATACTGAATTGGTGACTCTAATCTTGAAACTGTGCTGATTGTATAGATCTTCTGTGTGTGAAGCATCCATGTTTTCACTGACATGGATGGAGACTGGTGGGCGGAGTCATACAACCACAGGGTGGACTGGTGGGCGGAGTCATACAGCTGCAGGGTGGTAATAATGCTTTACTGAGACATTGCTGTGTTTCCTGCTGGGATAGTGCCACAAAAAGCAGATATTTTAAGCCAGATTATGGTCTTATTCTGAACCATATCCAAGTGGGTTTTGTGTCTAAACCTAACCACGACACATTCACTAAATAACAGAGGTAACGTATCTGTGATTTGCAGAAATGTACAACGCCAACATTTTTTCTGGCGTCTGGCTCACAAACTGCACAGACCCTTTAACAGATGACCCGTCTTGTGATTCCCATTTTTACACATGAACACGTTCCATACACAGTCAGACAGAGAAATAATGAGATATTTAACCCGTCTCTCCTCCAGAGTCGAACACATGCGGGGTGTCGATGCGTCAGCGTTGTGAGGGATCGCACAGATACTCAGAATCAATCGTTGGATCGATGAGCTGGATCGGCTCAGAGCGGCCTGTTTTGGTGCGGCGGCTGGTTTCCTGCGTGTGATAGCGTGTGTGAATAATTCAGTGTGGTTGAACATGTTTACGGTGTTAAAGCTGAACGCTGCACTGTGTCCACTGGGTCGCTCCCAGGCACATTATAATGGGTCTATAAAGTCTGGTGACCTCACGCTCTCGCTCATTTACAGCCAATGACTTTAAGTGTGTCCAATCCAATCCTCAGGTATTTATTGAGAGAGAAGTGCACACCCGCTCTCTAAGTAAATTGAAATCGCTGCCCTCCCGTGGGACTTCATTTCAGCCCGGGTCCAGTATCATGAGGGGGGACTGAGAGACCCCGAGTGGACTCCAGCACATTTACTGAGGAGTATGAGCATATTTATCCATCGCTGATGAGCTTATTACAGTTCAGTCCGTCTATAAAGACATGTGCATGTGTAACAGCAGCTTTATAAACTACTCAGTTATTGAGACAAATATATTCTGAAGGAATTCACTCTGCAAAATATGTTCGTCTCTCCCAGTCCATGCAGAACTGAGACAGAGGCAGACATATTGACCTTTAGATATATTTTAATGCTGAGACTTTTGTACTTAAATAAAGATTTGAATGCAGGACTTTTACTTGTAACTCAGTGTTTCTGCTCTGGTATTAGTATTTTTACTTAAGTCAAAGATCTGAGTACATCTTCCACCTCTGACAGTTGTGTGATGGAGAGTGATGCTCTTATAGATGTCTTACTGAGAAGGAGGGTAACTGAGGCCTTGTCTCCACGCACACAGATCTTTTTAGAAACAGATATTTTCCTCAACGTTTTGGCCTCTCGTCCAGAAACTGAATTTTATGATTATCTGCAGTATTGATTTTTAAGATGTGTGCTCCACTCATTGAAAACTACATATCATATCAAGCACTTCCTAAACAAACAACAGCCTTCACTTTTAAAGAGCTGTCATGCCGCTACGAACGCACCCTGCAGAGGCTGTAAAGCTTTAGTGCTGCTCCACAGTTTTTTAAACGTCACAACCAAGCATCAGGATTTGACCCACTGGTCCCGATAACATTTGGGAAGTCTGAAAGAGCCACAAGATTAAATTGTTTTATCCCCATTTAAATTAGCAGAGCGCTAAACCAGAAGTTAGCTGTTCTACCAGCGGAAGTGGCGGTCAAATGTTGGCAATAATGCTCCACCGTCTGTTTGCATTTCGCCGTTTAAAAAGAAGACTAGTCCATACCCATTGGTAGCTTTGTCACCTTCTACCTATGCCAATCCTCAATGCCTATGTGCAGTTTCACATAGATTGACCACGTCAGTGAGTAGAAAAACGTGGGACAGACAGAATGACTGACTGACAGAATGACACACTGACAGTTTCCGTGATTATGTACAGCATACCATACCATGACTTAGTCATACCAAACATTAGAAAACACCAACATTGGTCCACAGGGGGAGCCACAGCGATCGGTCGCATTTTAGCCATTTTGAAGCATTTTTCTGTTGTTATAGCGCCACCCAGTTGCCAATTAGAGTTAAATTTCTCCAGTCACCTTGAGGCGTCCTGTTCTACATATCTACCAAGTTTAGTAAAAATCCATATGGCGGTTAGGCCTAGATAAGAAATGAGCTCTCTAGCGCCCCCATTTTGTTTGATGGGGTCAATAATGGAGGGGTCCCCTCAGATTATGTGTGGTCATATGCCTACAAAGTTGCGTGGTGATGGGTGAAACCCTTGAGATGTTATACACCTTTATGTGATGAGCCACGCCCTCCGCAATATTCATTGCCTTATAGAAGCTCAGTTTTAGTAAGTTTTCCAACTTTTGCCAAGAGGGAACTTTAGATATTGGTCCCTAGATTATGTTCACCCAGTTTCATGCAGATCGCTCAAACTTCCTAGGAAGAGATCCATTTGAAGTGTTTTTCAAAAAATTCAAAATGGCGGAAAATCTATATAAGCGGAAGTTATGGGTTCTTGAGGCAAATGTGTTCCTCATGAGGAGAGGCATCTCTGTGCAAAGTTTCATGTCTCTACGACATACGGGGCATGAGATATGCCCATTCAAAGTTTGACATTTCAATGGGTTGCTATAGCGCCCCCCTTTGGCCAATTGATGTAATATTGCTTCATTGGCATCCTCCCATGACCCTCTACCACTGTGCCAAATTTCACATGGATTGACCAAGTCAGTGAGGAGAAAAACATGGAACACACACACACACACACACACACAGTTTACGTCATTATATAGTAAGATAAGATATCAAAGAAGAGGCAGCTAAAAAAAAAAAAGCTGTTGTCACTTCTGGTAAGTGCAAAACAACAGTTCGCGATTTGAGACAACACTACTCTGTTGAAATGACTGTAATGTGCCAGAAGTATGTAGTGTACCACATTGATGTGTACTAACTGAAATGTGTGGTTTGAGACACTCAAAATTTTAGCTTATATTACTCACATGTGGGCGAAGAGTGGGCGATATGGCCCTGAATTAATATCAAAATATTTCAGGATATTTTTGCGAATTAGTAGAAAATATTTTATTATTGATTTAAGAAGACAGAATTAATTTAACAAAACTAAAATGATGTTTCATTTCTTTAGTTTGTGAACAACAACAGTAACTCAGTGAGATTCAGATTCTGTTACAATATTAATAGATCAACTAAATAAAATCTACCACTAATAATCTACCTGTATTATCGTGAACGAGATGATGTGACACAACCCTAGCACAGTGTTAACAATGTTACTGATACTATTCTTTCTCACACCTTCAACTCAAACCACCAAAATATATCATTTAATCATTCATATCAGAAACAGCGGCTGAATCACAACCTGTTGTTATTGTTGGTTGGTGTTGAGCAGTGGTCTGCAGCTCTGCAGGTGTCACACCATCCTCCTGTTGACAAAGTCAGCTCAGCAGAAACGCTGATATGTTACGTATGAAACGTACAAATGTGAAGTGTTGGTTGTTTGTTTTCCACATCTTCCTCTTCTTCGTTGGTGTCATTAGTGCCGCCTCCCTCTGTGGATGAAGAGCTGTAACAGACTGATGAAAGCAGAAACGTCTCGCATTAAGAGATGTAACTCAGATCATGTTTCAGCTGCAGATTATTTGTATATAAAGTATTTCCAGGAGATAGTCGGTTCCATCCTGAGCTGATGGGTGCAGATAAACGTGTGGTCACACTGCGGCCCTGTGTGTCTGAGCGGGGGTTAACCTGGTGAGGCTATGGGACACTTCCCACATGACTGATAGGACGGACTTTGAGCCCTTCTCTCAGCCGGCCGATGGGAGCTTCACAGCTTCACAGCTCTCTGCTCCAGCTGTGTAAATGGCTTATGTGTGAAATGTAAGTTATGCAGGTCAGAGCGGCGCGGAGTCATGCTACGCAAATAAATACCGTGATGTCATATCTCCCCTCACCTCTACATTAAACACATAGTTCATTACTGCGGAGACACTCTGACCCCGCGGACATGCTCAACGATGACGCATCAATCAAATCCTGATAAATAGAGCTGATTGGTCTTTGTTCCCGATGTGCAGCGCAGTGTGTTCTAATGCAGAAAGATGAATTCTTATGTAAAAATCAATAGAGGAGCTTCTGCAGAAAGGTGTTTTAGTGTTATGGATCTGCGTGACAGAGAAGCAGCTGCTGGTTTTAAGATGAAAACGTTATAGTTCTGTCAATCGATTAACGGGCCACTTCTTTCACCATCTTCCCTTTTCCTGCAGCATCCATCTTCTCAAGTACACTTAGATGGCTAATGTGCTCTCCTTAGATATTCTAATGATGAGTCTAAATCACACTCAGCGCTTTATTGCTGATCAAGGGGATCTAAGCAGTTTCATATGCTTAGAAGGAGCACTTTTAGGGCCATTTACATTCAATCAGCTCATCAGCTGTTCTGGGAAATATCAGAGAAACTAAAATTGTGACGTCTTCAAAAGTCTTCTGTCTGAAGAAAAGTAGATGATCCTCATGTTTTAGAAGCTGCATCCAGAAAAACCTTTTTACTTAATAAATTAAACTCTCCATTAAAAAAAAAGTCATCCATGAACTTTGTCGACAGTTGACTATTTAACAAATGGTTTATATATTTTTGTTTCATGCAGGGTTCAGACTACATGACATCACTCCGATTACAGCCCGACTCAGCATCGTACGTGTTGACGATGTCGTGAACGAGTGTAGTACGTGATAATCCATCGTTTCATCTCCTGTAGTGTGTCACAGTAGACGACAACTGACGCCACGTCTGAGACGCCTCACGACGTCCCAACAGAAAGTCTAGCATGTTTGATTTTCTTCTTGTCTTCCACGACTTCTCCCGTCACAGCTGTCACTTTGACCAATGGGAACACAGAGCGATCTGTTGCCGTAGAAACTGCCCAGCCTTTTAGATATTTCCTGTAGGGACGTTAGCACACAGAGTAAAAAGGAAACAGCAGAGGCACTTTGTCAACCCGCTGAGTACTGCCATTAGCATCAAGCTAGCAAAGAATGTTCTTTCTTCATGGTGGAGGATATAAAGAGTTTAATCAAACTCAACACTTCCTGTTTCTGTTTCAAATTAAAAGCCTATTCTCATTTCAGTCATTTTCTAAAAAGGCTTTTATTGTGAAACATTTGCAGGAACTTCCTGTGGAGGATTCAGTGACTTCAGTCATAGTTTGCATACAGTACTTCAAATGTAGCTCCGGCCACCTGGTGACACTTTTTACATTACTACAACTACAGCTGGAGCATGAACAGACACAGTGACTGAAGTAATAATAATAATAATAAAAATAGGACAAGAATAACCTGATGACATCACACACGTCGTGAAAGACGACCAGGGATGATTGGTCGTTGACCATCTCTGTCAGCCAACAGGCAACATTTTATGACTCCACAATCTCCTAATGTGACATGTGGCTGTCAGAATGGACAAACATTTGGTGCAGTGTGAACCCGGCATCGTGTTTGCAATTTCATTAACCATAAATTATATGAGTTCACACTTGTACAATGAACTCCTTCGTGATCACCAGACATTTTTTGGTATTTACTAGCAGAGGACGAGGAGCTGTGAGTGGATCAGGTTCCCAAAATTTCCTGATGCGTCCCACTTTATTGATCCTCCGAACCCCAGTTTCCTTCTCAGATTCCTGTAACGCCCCGAGCGTGTCACAGCGGTGGATAACAAACACGTCTGAGCTCTGGTTCGTCAGCTGGTGGTGCGCTGCTCCGTCCTGTCCTATGATCTGAGGGATGGAGACATTAATGATCCAGAGAGCTCGTCCTCTTTATAAAGACAGACAGTCCAGACTCAGATTGATCGTGCTGCTGCGCTCCCTTCAGAAAACAGAAACACTTTGATTCCTATTTGTATTTATTCTCATCGTCTCCATGAAGAGCTGAAGAATAGTTTTTTATTAATTTCATGGATTATTTGCTCATTATGCATTAATCATGGTGCCCCATCTGGAAGGTGCAGGCGTGACTGTGTGAGAAACAGCCATTCTGATCTCAATTAGATTCTGCCTCTGCTCTCCGTCTACCCATAAATCACTTCTCCAAAGTGAAATTAACAGTTACTGGAGCGCATTAATATCCCGAGTCAGGCATGAGGGGAGCGCAGCGACTGGAACCAGCCGTCTCTCACAATGTGGAAAACATCATTCTGTTTGTGAAAGATCTACATTACATGTTAAGACACTGACAGGGAGGAGTGATGGCGTGTGAGGCCGCAGATCTCCAGTCAGCAGGTCAGGTAGACAGTCATGTGACCCCCCAACACACACACACACACACACACACACACACACACACGAACAGATATACACTGTGTATTCCTAAAGTCATTACAGCTTTGATACAGAATAATACAGATTACTGCTGTGATTGTGAAAAAGATTTTATCGTCTAACGTGAACATCACAGGGGAACATATACTCCAGTTTATCTACACGTAACACCTTATACTGTATCATGTATCCCACACTACACTACACTTTACTGAATTATATAATTTGCGTCATATCTGACAGAATTATCAGCGCTCTGTTTCCACCTTTAGCCTGACCAATCACAAGAGACCAACGCCGGACTCTAGCGTCAATTTAAAGGCTCATTTATGCTCAACGTTAGATACAGAGACGGAGACATACGAAGCCTTCTGTTTGTACTCTGTGTTCATTGCGTCTGTATTTGTGCATGTTTTCTGAAAGCTTACGGATACGGACGAAACGGAGCTGAACCACTGGAGGTCGTGGAGGCAGTGTAGCGTAGTTCAAGTCAGATACGACCATAAGAGATGACGAAGACATCATAATGGTGAAACAGAATGAATCAGCAATGTAGTGAAAAGAATTGACCTATGGCTAAGTCCCGCCCTCAAACGCGATGAGCCAATCACAGTGCGTATAGCCATTCCCATACACTCGGACATTCTCTGCCTGGACGTCCATTGAAATGCATTACAGAAAGTCACTTTTGTTCGGTTTTATGAGCTTTTCTGAGATTTGAAGTTTAAAAATGGTCAAACGGTGTGCATGGGGTACATGCAACTCTGACACAAGGTATCCTGAGAGGCTGGGCGACCAGGTGTATTTTTTACACTTTAAACCACATCTCAACCGAGAAAAGTGTCTCCTTTGGATAAAGTTGTGTGGTAACGTTAGACCACAACATCAACTCAACGTGAATAAGATTAACAATGATGTCTACATCTGTTCTAAGGTAAGTCAACATTGTGTTTGAGGCAACATATTGTCACTTTGCTGGAAAGAAATATAAAGTTATCTTTAACATCTCTAGCTAACGTTAGCTAAAGTTAGCCTAACGTTAGCTCCTAGCTGCGTTGTTCATCATGTCACCTTGTTTGCTGGGAGTTCATTAGCCTATTTTGTTCTAGTTTTGTACTTTGGTGATCGTACATCATTGTTAGCTGTTGTCCAAAGGGCTCTAGTTAAGCTAACGTTAACTTCTGGAGCTTAGCTTCATTAACTTATCTGTAATGGCAGAGATAACAAAGGTTGGCAAACGTTATGCTGAATGATTCAGTGTAAATACTGTAGCACCAAACTAACGGAGAGACACTCTTGGTAAAGATGGTAAAAAGGCCGTTATCCTTTTCTCATATTCTGAGCCAAAAACCTTAACTTCAGTGGCACTTTAACTTGTTGTCTTTGATGGTGACGGCAACCAGATGCGGTTCACAAGCGTACACTGTGACCTGTAAATTTTGGCTTGTAATTTAAGCTTTTCATCGACATTCTCAACAATAAAATGATGAATATATCCCTCCAATGCGTAGTTTAGGCCCTTTTGGTTACTTCTCAATGACATCTGATCGTTATGTCCCCAAAAATCATCAATTGCCTTGTGCAAAATGCCGTGTACTGTGACACCTGCCATAGCGCCGGTCACTGAATGCTGATAGTTTGTCTGAGTTAGTGGAGGGGGGCGTGGCTTAGCCATAGGTCAATTCTTCATCCACGTGTCTCAATGTATTAAATGATCTCACAGACCACGTCTACAACGCTGCCTCTGTTTAAAGGAACAATATTACGACCTCCTCCACCATCGCCTTGTTTGTTCGTTGCCCTCTGGTGCCATCTATTGGCTGTATCTGTGCCAACATAGAGGACAGTGACGTTAACAACATTTGAATCTGTTTTCGTACATAAAGGTTGTATAGATGAGTGTTGAGTCCACACTGATGCGTAGGCCTGCCAACGTACTGGAGTTTTAAAAGTGGAGTGAAGTAAAGCAAAGGCTGCGTTTTCAAAACAAAATATGTCACCTGTGAGATTTGTGTAGATCCAATGATTTTTTGAAAGGGCGGATGGGAGGTGTCTGGGTCTGTGAGTCATGGAGCGTTAAATGAGGTCAGTTTTTATCTGCCTTAAGGTAAGAATCTCTTACAGCAGTGTTACGATAACTTCACTTGGTTTATATGATGATGTGTCAGACTGGGACAGTTAATTAGCCTGACTGGGTTGAGCTGTTTTGATTAGTGAACGCTGGTCAGTGTCTCCCCTCACGCCGCTGCTATAAAATCTGCACATACACAAAACTTACCATCTGCACTTTAAGCAGCCGGAGTCAGGCACGAGCACGGTTTATAGATACAACACCCCTGGATAAAGGTGCTCCGATCAATTTGCTGCAGATGATTATTGACAGATACTCATTCTCAATAGTTTCAAAAGAGCCAATCAGTGACTGTCTCTGATGATGTCACATTGTGAACAATGAATCAGTGCTGACATCATCAGGAGGAGCGCCAGTTAACTGCTGGGAGCAGTTGGCCCAATCTAACTGACTGAGGTTACACTGAGTTACATGATGCATTCAGGCTTTACTCAGTAAAAATGATCATTGGGTGAAGGTTGATTATGACAGTCTCACGTTGTGTTCCTGTGTCGTATTGTAAAATGTAGCTTTGGGTTAAAGTCAGCTGTTTGAAGGAGAAATTTTTGTGTCCTCACAGACATATAAAATAGATATTAGAGAGGGAGTTATGAGATATTATAAATAGTAAAAAGACTTTTGAAGCAGTTATTAAAAAACATGTTTTTATGTGATAAAAGTTTATGTTCAAGGTTGTTTCATTAATGTGTCTGATTTGGATTTGTGCTCACTCAAAGGTGGTGTAATGTGACTGAATGACCTTAAAACAGTTCAGTTATTTTTTGATAATAATTTCTTTGTTGTCCTGGCACAAAAGGGGGAATAAATAACAACAAAATAAACAACCACAAAAAACATCTGTTTCGGTATCAGTGCAGAATTTCACAGGCGTCCATCCCTAGTAGAAATAAAAAAATGCTGAGAATTAGCCAAATGGACCTGCGTTACTTGCGATGTAAGTTTAACAGAACGTTTAGTTTAATTATGTCGCCAAAAAAAGAGACAAATGTTGAGCTCACCGGAAACAACAGAAGCTAAACTGAAATGACCTCCTGACAGATTTTCTGTTTGTTGTAGTGGTCGTGAAATCAGTTTCTAAACTTCATATATAAGCTCTGTCTTTAACTGAACAAACGACTGTGAAGAGCAAAAACCAGACACATTTTTACAGCTACAATGTCGTACAGTGTACTTTAATACAGTATTGGAGGTGGCTGTGTGCTCTCTGTGCCCTGAACTGATGTCGCCCTTACGTTACTTTACTAGCACCAAGATTACATTAATTCTAGTTTTTCCTGATTGCCTTCTGCTGAAATTGACTGGAAATCCAAATCTTAAAGCTAATATTTAAAAAGATTTCTTCCCCGGAGGGCATGCCCCCAAACCATGGCGCGGAACGTATGTGCTAGTTGACCGTCAGCTGTAGTCTTTGTGGTGTGTTCATGTGCAACTTTTTGGCTGAGACACAGCAATGTCGGGTGTCGCAACCGGGGTCTTCATCAGCGCTAGTTCTCTGAGGTCAGTTTGGTGCGTCTGGACCTTTAAAGGTACTCAGTACTGATACTTAGCCCAGCCCACTAACCTCCACTGGTTAGCGAGCTGCTGTCCTGCACTGCACATCACCTAACTGGGTTGGTGCATCCCGCCACCTTGACGGCGTTGCTACAGAAACATGATGGCCGCCCTCTGGTCACCTCAGACAGTACGCGGCTTCATTTTGAGCGCTAATACTTCTTTAGCATTGTTAGCACCATTAGCCGTGCTGACACTGCTAACGGAGCTAACAATGCAAGCTGCTTTGCTGCTCAAAATATAGCTGCTGACTCACCTGGGCGAGTGGATGGTTGGCGTAGTGTTGTCATAGCAACGCTGTAGGGATGGTGATACTAGCAGTTATCGCGGAACGTCCCAACTCTGCAAAATCAGAGAATAAATTAGCAGCATTTCCACTCAGATTATGACTCTTGAATAAAAGTGTCTCCTTGTGTGATGATGATGATGATGATGATGGTGGTGGTGATGATGATGATGATGATGATGATGATGATGGTGATGATGAGGAGCAGCAGGTGTGAAGGGGCTCTGCGGGGCAGAAACGGGGTTAAAGCGGCTGATGTGGAGGCAGGAAGCAGAAAGTTGGAGCAGCAGCATGTGAAGAGTTGATTTGAGTGTGTCTCTGGTGACAGACTGCTGTCTCCTCGGCGCTGAGCTTTAAATGGTTTCTCTGTTGGGCAGAATGGAGGGGATAAACTGCACTCTCCAATCCCCAGACCCATTTAGGCGGCAGATGAAAAGGCGGACGGACAGCCTCGACATGTTCCCCCACTTTTATTCAGCGCCCGCCAGCTGATAAACAAAACAGCAAATATCCAGTGCATTTTGTGACAGCCACTTTTCAGCTGCCACTCCTCCTGCGAGGCCGTCCGTCACCGTGAGGCCTCCTGCTTGCTGCCGCTCCGCGTCTCCTCTGACAGCTCCCAATAATTACGGCATTATGGGAACAGTAGTCATTATTTACAACATGATTAAATGTTTCCGCGTCTATTGACTCGGGCCGCTGTGATTTATGCATTTGTTTAGTCAATAGTGTAGTTGAAATGATGTCATTAATTATGTATGGAGGGTCCAGGAGCCTCCTCCTCCTCCTCCTCCTCCTCCTCCTGTGACAGATGTAAGAGCAGGAATCATCAGAGTTTAGGGAATTGCTCGGTCCCACAATCTATCTCCAGCTCCATCTTTACGCTCTTTATCTCCCTTTTATATTCTGTCTCTTTCCCTGCCTCTCAGCTAATGAACTTTAAGTCCTCAGCTGCTTCTTGTCTTCATTCATTCATCGTCTGAACAACCGAGTCTTAAAAAGGTGAAACATCCACAACACATTCAACCAATAACATCAGAACTGACGTCTTCTTTGTTGCTGGAGGAATAACAAGTCAGAATAAAGCCACCAGAGCTGAAACAGTCTGAACCTCTCAAATGAAACTGATCATTAAGTCACAGCAGTGGAGCTGATTCTGACTCTGAGTCAGTTTTACAATCAGAATTTTCACCATTTAAAAGAGAAAATATTGATTGTGATCCATGTTGTCTTCATGCAGACAGGACAGAGAATAAAGACGCTGCAGCTCAATGAACCGCGTGATTTTAGGATGAAGTGGGGGTGGGAACAAAAAATTGATTCACTTAAGTATCACGATTTTTATTTTTAGGATTTTTTAAATCAAATTTTTAATGCCTGAATCGATATTGTTGCAGAGGTGGGAAAAAATTGATTGAAAATACGCCAGTCAATTACTCAACTTTCCCCATGGTCTAGTGTTAAAGAAGCAAATAAAAATCTCAATAAATATCGAATCAACACGTGTAGTAGCCAAACTCTCTAAAAATCACAATACATATTGAATCAGCACACAGGTATACTGATAATATTGAATCGGGAGATAAGCAAATCGTTCCAGTTCTAATAATTACACTGGGGAGCTGGAAAAGAGTTGCTGCTTTTATTGTGGTAATCAGCAAGTTTGTTTCAAGAAAACAAAGAAGTGAAATGAAAAAGCAGAAAATAGCGGACGGTCTGAGGATGGACCGTCTGCTGCTCACGTTGCTGCTGAAGTTCAGTCAGCCAAACTCCTCGCCAAATCAACAAACTTTCTGTTGCTGCCATTACACAGATTACACCCATCCCGCTCTGCTAACCTGACCAAGGAAGAATCACATAAACAACACATCTCAAAGAAGCCAGAAAAACGTACGTTTTTTTTTTCTAGAGAAAAAAAATACACTTTGCCAAAAGCAGACTCAAACCACCACAGGATGTTTATCTTTTACATCTGTATGTTCACCATTATAAAATGTCTGGAAAGTTCAATTCTGTGTCTTTATCAAGATCAAAATACACACCTGATCAGACGCATGCTGAGGTTGTGCAAACTGATCATGCTGCAGCTGTACAGTGCGTTCAAAAGTTACGGCAGTTTACATTGAATAAAACACACCTGTGACTGATGTAATATGGATGAATAAAAGACAAGAAGAAGAAGAAGAAGAAGAAGAAGAGACCCGGGGCTCACACACACACGTTTTCATGTATCAGATTTTTGGTGTCGTTTTTGGATGAATGGTGCAACGAATATTTTTTGAGAAAGAGAAAGAAGTGAGATGTGACGTGACCTCCATGCTAGATTAGGAAAATGTTTTTATGATGTGATGTTAATATTGCTGCAGGTGTTTTGGGCGCAGTCAGGAGAACTTGACCCTTATTTACAGGTAAAGAGCCGTCAGTGTGAGGTTTGATGAGTGAGATGAGGAGCAGGATATTTGGGACGTGCTCCTGATTGAAGCCCACAGGTTGATATAATTATCACACATCAGTCGCTCTCCATCCGTCCTGTCACGCCGTCTCTCTGAGGGATTTCACACTCTGTGGTCTCAGCCAGAGGTCAGAGGTCACCCTCCGTCCCCCGTCAGCTCTCCCCTGAGTCATTTCCATTTTAATGTCACACTTCCAATCTATCAAAGATGTGACGGACATCACACAGAGGCTTTAAGTCTTGTCCCTCTGGGCTCTGTGGCTTCAGCAGCTCTGGAACATGAGACCTCTCAGTTTCTGCTGCTGGACAACAAACACTCACTCTGCTGTGATTACAGAGGGTCGATACGTCTCTGCAATATTTACAAAGGAAGCCAGGCTCTGGAGTTTGGGAAATGTGGGAATATAAAACCTGACCGATGCTCGAGTTAAAAACCGAGTGGTCGTCCGAGCAGACTTGAGACTCTGAAGCTAGGTTGATATTCGCTTTGGAGCGTAGTGTTGTGAACAACACATTGAGCATCAATCAGTCCCACCGGCTGGTTTGGGATCGTTGTGACCTGAAATGTCTGATTTCACATCAGCTTTTCTATGCATGTATGTTACGATGTCTACAGGTGTTTTTGAAGTTGAATTTCGGGGGCAAAGAAAAATTGCAAAAATAGTTGTGATGCTGTCTTAAATTCGAAGATAATTATCATGAGCATTCAGTGACTCCCAACATCTCCTTGAGCCTCTCTCCTCCCGCTCTCTGCCCAGCTAGTGCGAGCTAACACAACACAACGTGATCTTGTCCTTACTCGTCATTTTTTGCAGCTTGAGCTGAAGCCCCTCAGCAGCAGGTAACATCCGACACCGAGCCGTGAAGCTCACACTGACACTAAAACAGCTCGACTCTGTCGTTAAACCTGTTGATAAACGTAGGGTAAAGTTAGCCCGTCACTGTGTGTGTGATTCTGTCCTCCCAGGCACGGTGCTCATGCACTGCAGCAGTGGTCTCTTGACAGGGGGAGAGTGGGACAAAGAGGGGCGGAGCCAATCATACACTGCGTTTAGCTCTACAGTGACATGAGATTTAAAGATTAAAATTAGCGGAAAGTTCTGGTTATTCATGGGGATTGGCTGAATTTGTTGGGGTCGCATCATCCTGGAGGGACTGTGACAGGTGTTGAAAAAATAACAGTGAGGAAATAGGTATCTGTAAATAAATATATAAATAATTAGCTTCTTTTTTATGTGTCACTTTTTATTTACTAAAATAAGCTCACTATGGCAGCAGAGCTCAAAATACAGCGTGCATTGTAGTGCACGGAAAATTTGAGTCATGAAGGTAAGTCTTAGCTCTATGTGTATGTTGAGGTGTGGATACCTGAGCCCGACGGGACCTGACCGGATGGCTAGGTTCAGATAGATCGCTACATATGATGCTTGGATTTGGACTAAAAATGACGGAGCTGCTGTCATTGTTGGGCTACTTCCTGTTCAGTGCCATGTTTGTTATTTATGTGACAACACCTGAACGCAACACATAGGCTTGTAGGCTAGGCTAGGCTAGCAAGTGTGTAATCACAGTATACAGGCAAGCTGTAACCATGGCAACGATAATAATGTGACAGGGACAAACTCAGTGCTTCAGTGACGTTACAGTAACTGTGTTGGGCTCGCTTTGGGTGTGGACAGAAATATGTGGCCTGAGCTGCACTCTAGTGTACGTACGTTGGTACAGACGTTATGCTTTTGAGGACAACTGTCACGCATCAACTGTGAGACTCACGCAGTCGACATGGATTGACGTTGTTGCAGCGGCGAGTGTTGGATTTCCTTTCGGAAGGATGTGCGACTGACAAAAGTTCAGAGGAAGGAAGACATTTTTTAGTGCAGGTTATTTTGAAAGTTAAACTTAAAGCAACACTTTTTGAAAATGTCTTTGTTTAGGTTAAAATGCTATTAATAAGCTGATGGCACACTGAAATGTAAGTGAATTCCACCAGAGATAAAAACTCATAATTATACCATTCTCATATGGTTCTAGGAAAACTCCGGCCAATCATTGGATTCGGACCAAACACAATGATTGGCCGAGCGTCCTGTCTGTCTTCCACACGTGGAGGCCTCCGACTGACGGAACCGCTCGCATAACATCTCTTCCTTTCGGTCTTTGGCTCTGCTTTCGAATGATGGCGAAGACTGATGCAGCTTCATCCTGAGCTAAAAAGGGACGAGATGGTCGCAGAGAGTTTGCCTCTAATGTAACATAGGCTATAACATTACATATGACAACACAGCATCCAGTTGCTAACGGTTAGCCTACTGTAGCCTAACNCGTTATCCTCCTTGTGCGTTTCCACTTATTAGTAACGTTAACGCTACTATCTAACGTTAGCCTACTGTAGCGTAGTCTCTGAAACATTAACTTTATCCTCCTTGTGTGTTTCCACTTACTAGTAACGTTAACGCTACTATCTAACGTTAGCACTGTGACCTTATTCTAAAACTCATCAGTCATAAGTTTCAAAACTCTGGGGTTGCGTTTGACTGTGCAGGACAGCTAACGTTATGTTTAGATGCTTCAAACATATAACCTTAAATGACAACACAACATCCAGTTGCTAATGGCTAACATTAGCCTACTGTAGCGTAGTCTCTGAAACATTAATGTTATCTTCCTTGTGTGTTTCCACTCACTAGTAACATTAAGGCTACTATGTAACGTTAGCACTGTAACCTTATTCTAAAACTCATCAGTCATCACTGACTGTGGTTGAGTTTTAAAATTTCGGGGTTGCATTTGTAACGTTACACTTGCTCTCCTCTTCCGTGTATCTAACGTTACCATGCCAACGCCTACGTCTATCATAGACGTGATGAGGACGTAATAGAGGAGGGGGAAGTAGGCCTTTGGAGGACAAAGTGTCTCTGTCTCCGTCCCTCCCTCGGCCTCTCTGTTGATGCTCTGTGCAGAAATAAGATTCAAATATTCTAACTCGACTTTTTAACTCCGCCCACAAAGATTTTTAGTTATTTCAAACCTACCTGATCCTTTTACAGTCATGTTATAGTTCAGTGTCTTGTGCTGCAAATTAAACCTCTGTAGGTCCAGTGCTGTGTGCACAAAGTTAACGTACAGCCCTGCTGTTTATTTAATTTGATTTTGATTTACATGTTGTGCAGCTGTTTATTTTCAAACAGCTTAAAAAAATCTTTGCATTTTATTTTGATCACAATCTGTTTTTATAAAAGTGCTTGTGACATCTCAAATGTGGCTCTGACTTGGAACTGAAAACATAGAGCTCATTTCATTTAAAAAAAAAATATCCCAGGATATATATCGTGTATCGCCAGTAAATTTTTGTTGCCCAGCCTGAGACAGTTTCTACCTTTCCAACAGAGGAGAAAAATATATCTCAAATGTCCGTATGCGTGTAGACGGGACCTGATTCTTCTCCTGCGTGTTCACCCTGAGAGCGGCGTCTCCAGAGGACATCATAGACATGAATGGCGATCTCCTCGGTATCATCACTGTGATGGTAAAGCCAGTTTGATGAGCCCATCTCCTCCTGACACCTCCCTGAGACTCCAGGGAATCTGCTCTCCAAACATCCAGCCGGGTCGCAGGTTAATGACTTTGTGTTTACCATCCAACGGGCTCTTTGATAACACGCCGGCCTTCCCCTCCCTCCGTGTCTCCACCGCCGAGGACAATGAAGACTCGCGGTGTAGCAACAGGAAGCGAGGAATGTGACGCCACACACGGGGCTTTGTGGGAGAACAAGCAGGGCCGGGCCGGAGAGTGAGAACCACTAATATTTATTCATGATAGAGAGAAAGTAGTGTTGTGTTGGCACAGGCTACTTCATTTACATTCTGTTATAGACTGTTTGCCCCAGCGTGGGAGCTCTGTCTATCTCCAAATAGATGAACCTGTCCTGCTCACTCCTTTTCGCTGTCATCCAGTCATGTCGCCTCCAAAGAAAACTCCTCAAAGCTCCACATACGGCCCTCCTGTTGGTTAAAGCACAGGTTGTTCTGCTGGGCGGAGGCCACCTCCACACACACTCCTGAAATGAGTCAGAGTCGCTCAAAGAAACAAAGACGTGTTATTTTATTTGTTTTAATGTCCTGTATGATGCAGCGTCTCATCTCCAAGGAGCTAAAACATGGACATCAACAGACAGTAAAAAACTAAATCAAATAAATGATAATAAAATAAGATTAAATGAAATTAACAAAAGAATTTGAAGAAATTAAAAGAAATGTTAGAGACAGAAAACCACATATTTAAAAATAGCAGTGTAGAGGGACAGCAGCAGGACCTGCAGTTTGTCTTTCTTTGTAAAATCTTTGTCTCAGTCATCGACGTAATGAGATGAGATTAGTTCACATATTATTCTTGTAACTCTTTATGAATCAGCAGAAACAAAAAATGAACAAACAAGGAACAAGAAAACTGTTATTTTGACAGCTATTTTTAGATCAAGGGCCCGTTCCAGTACCCCCCCTTAGCCCTACATTTGTGCGTTCCCGCGAGGGGTAGTGGTGTCCCAATTCCTTTTTGCGTGGGAAGGGGGCATGACGAGGGGTAGTGGGTATGAAACTAGCCCTTCAGAGCGAGGGATTTCAGATGCTGACTTGACAGCAAGGGGTAGACGTCGCCATGGCTACCACCGAGCAAGAGACGGGGAAAAAAGTTCATACATAGCTAACGTTACTGTTGTCAGGTTGCTTGTTAGCTAGCTAGCTAGCTCGCACTATCTGGCGTCTGTCATCTGTCCTGTTCTGCAAAATTGTCGGACTTTTCACATTACGATAACACGCCAGCTAGCATAACTATGCTGCCTCGTAATGTTGGCTGGTTAGCTAGCTAGCTAGCAGAAGTCCCCTGTCGTCTGTCGTTCATCAAACGAAGCATGATGAATGCGGCAAACGTGATCGGTAGGATGAACTCGACCGGAGACTCCATTGTAGATGCCGGTTGGAAATGTAGATGGCTCGCAGCTTCCTGTTTACAATAGTTACGTATGCGTGAATGTAACCAACGTGGTGACATAGTGAGTGGTGTCCCAATTCCTAGGGAAAGATTTTTATCCCTACTCCTTGTTCATTTTGAGGGCCGAGGGGTAGTGGGCAAAGGGGGGTATTGAGATTGGGCCTTACACCAGAAACAGAAACCTCTAACACTGATTCTGATGCGTTTTATTCTTCTATTCGTTGGGAAAATCGCAACACGTGACAAAAAGAAAAGCCACATTTCCTCCTCTGCCTCTCTCCACCCGAGTTACCTATCTGACTGACATCACTTCCTCCCTGTGTCCTTCATTTGGCACCGCAGCTGCATGAAGGGGCGGAGCTGTCCTCGTCTCCACAGCCTCCTCCTCTTCATCATCATCCACCTGAATATATGATTATATAAATATATGATTCTGTGCACATTGTTCCTCTGTCTTGTCTCAGCTGTGTCCCACCGCCACATTTTCTTCACTGATTCTTGGTCAAATGTCTCTAAAGGCTCTGATGGAGGTGAAAAACGCAGAAATTAAAACTGTAACGAAAATTTTAATGACGGACGAAAGTTTTGGACTCAGTGTGCAAACGTGATTAACACAACGTGAGGTGTCCGACAAAGAAAATGGACTCAGTGTGCAAAGACCTTCAGTCTTGAGACGAAAATGTTTATTAGCTTTAGTCACATTTGAGTCATTTTATCCTTCATAGATTTAGTCGACGATGATTCAGTCAGTGGAGCTCTGGACTCAAAGCACAGGCCTCTTGTTTGTCACCTCATTTTTGCTTTTCTTCTTAACAAGTTAGAGCTTAATGTGTGTCACGTGTGTTAGAGACATCCCTGATACCAAAGAACGAGACTCCAAACAAATGTGAGAGCTCTCTGCCTGTTGGAGACGGCGGTTCACATGTTGCAGCCGTGTTGGATGGGAACAGAGCGTCACACAGAGCTGCTGCTGCTGATAACAGTGTAATGATCGGCCCTGAGAGTTTAAAGAGTCACACACTTAATCACTGGTGGCTGAGAAGAGGCTGCAGATAAAGCAGCTGGAAACCAGTTAGAGACTCTGTCAGCGTCTTCACCAGCAACAAGTGCACAGTTTCTCACCACGGGCTTATCTGGAGGAGCCTCGAGCGTCACCTCGCCGTCTGCTGTCTAGTTAAATGTTTGAATGAGTGTCTCTGTCTTGATGAAGGTTGGTGGACGTGAGGGACGACGGTGGAAAAAGTCCAGCGGCCTGTCGCAGCAGCTAAACGGAAGTTTGAGTGTAAAGTCAACACGTTAGTTTCACACTGAACTTTTGTCTCTTAAAGACACGTTCAAAGACACATACCAATAATAAGCACGTTTCTCTCCCCATGAAATAAGTTCACTGACACAGTTAAAAAAATAAAATCACGTGAACTCCAGAGTCTATAAATACTCAAACAGACTTCATTTCTAAAGTTGAACATCTGGACACAAGATGTGGACCCTGATTGGCTCCAGACTAGCTGTGATGTCACAGATCCAGCAGGTGTGTCAAGACCATCGACGACCATCCTTGAACCTCTCTGACTGTGCGACGCAGGACCGTCGTTTTAGAGCCTCCACCACAGATATCGCCACGTTTCTTTACCGCTGATCTTTTGTCTGGGACAGCCCAAAGTCGCCCAGCGTGTACCAGACTTACAAGCTTCCAGGTGGAACCAGAGCAGGTGAACTTTGGTTCCACATTACGTGCATCACTCTACAGACTGCGTGCACTGAGCTGTGCCAATACATGAGCCCCACACAGGCACAATATGTCATAATATCCCAGTGTATGCATGTTTTTGTTCATATGCATCATCTACCCTCGA
Source organism: Epinephelus moara (assembly GCF_006386435.1). Taxonomy (NCBI): domain Eukaryota; kingdom Metazoa; phylum Chordata; class Actinopteri; order Perciformes; family Serranidae; genus Epinephelus; species Epinephelus moara. The sequence goes on from NC_065514.1 coordinate 2,995,196, forward strand.
TGGCTCTGCCCCTGACTGTCTGAGTTCTGATGTATTTCATAAATATATTTGTCAATAACCCAAACTAAATTAAAGTGGCAGCAGCTGGAGAGATGGACGCTGAGAAAATGCCACCAGCGTCAGAGCAACTGGAGTCTGGCCCCGGTCCAGCCAGATATAATAATGGCTTTTAATGGCTGCTGATTAATGCACATAATGAAACAGGATCAATAGCAATAACCTGCGGTCGAACACGTCGTCCCACCTGCAGCTCGTCAGCGCACAGTCAACCTGTGACACATTTTTATTTACACCTCAAACACATCATTTGCCTCCTCAGCCTCGGCGTGTTAAATTCCCCCCTTCAGGCTAAAATGTATTGCCATTTAAACATGACAAAGAGGCCATGGAGGTGGCCATTACAATAATCCATCATGTCTACCAGTGGCTGGATCCAGCCGCGCGGTAAATCCAATCTAAGCAGGGTCAACACTGCCCCCCCCCCCCCCCACAGTATGGCCGAGCGCTGTGTCTGCTCATCAGTTAGCTTTTGTCAACACCAGGCCACCAGAGACACATTATAGCTGCACACACACACACACACACACACACACACACACACACACACACACACACACACACACACAGATATATATCTGCTGCATATTTCAATGCTACCTTCACATCCCATCATACAGCATACCTGTGTTTCTGTTCCCTCACCTGTCTCTGAGTGTACTTGGGTCTGATTTAATGTTCTGACAAACAAATATTTGAGTCGTTTAACTAAAGAAACTGAAAATATATTTCAGGACAGCGACTGATTATTGATTAATGTGCTGAGCATTGTCTCGATGACTCATTTGGTCTATAAAGCCCGGTGACACTGTGTGACTGTGGGCTGTCCCAGAGAAAAGATGACCAGCGGTAAAGAAACGTGGCGATATCTGTGGTCGTGGCCGATGTCACAGTCTGGGATAAAATTCTGACGGTGTGACTGCTGTCACCACCTACGTCTACTAACCAGCCAATAGAAATGCAGCATTAAATGATCAGTGCGACAATGCTAAATGCTAGTAGATGCTAATAAATACACTTTGAGCTCTCGCTGTGAAATTAGCCAAGTTGGCCTCTCTTCCTCGGCCATGACCACGTCCACATTCTCCTCCTCCTTAGACTTGATTCATGTTTTCTTTATTCTCTTAGCACTACAGCGGCGTAGAAGGATGACATTTTGTTCTTGCGTATGACGTCAATGGACGTACGTCGTAGCCTGTGATTCAGTAGGCGCTGTCATCATACAGTCTGCAGACATCAAACTGGATGTCGTACCCGAGTTTATTAGATCCATGTCACACAGTGTCGATGCACTAAACTTAGGCCATGTTTACACAAAAACGATCCACTGAAAACAGAATCGTTTCTCGAAAGTTCTGCGTTTAGACAACAACGTTTTGATAACAATCGGCGTGCACACGGATCCGCAAAAATGACCAATAATGCTGCAGTATACATGCCAGGCCAGTAGTTGGCGGTGTGACGCTTACGTTTCCTTCTACAGAGCGGTGATGTATAAACAAACAAAATGGCAACTGCATGAACGTTTGTCTGGACGGATGATGAGGTGGAGTTGCTACAGTAAATCTACACTATGATGGCGAAGCGTTGATAAATTCAATAGGGTGAGCAGCACAAGCAGAGCTCGGGAGTCCGCCATTGTTGCTGTGATGGTCGACTTTCTCGTGCATGCCTAGTGACTGGAAGCGTAATGAGCATGTGCGTTTACATGACAACGGAGATGGTGCCGTTTCCAAAAAATGCACTCTGGAACCTGTTTTCAAAACGTTGCGTTTTCAGGCACCCAAAACGCCGCTGTCGTGTAAACGATCGGCCAAAACGCAACTAAAGTTCACCGTTTTCAGGTGAAATCGTTGTCGTATAAACGGGACCTTAGATTGCAAAAATCTCTGTGTGTAGGAGGCTTGAACACCTAAAAACAGCCCTGAAAAATAGGTGCTATGGAAGTCGTGCTCGCTGTGACATTTGAGCACCTGCTGTGCATCTACATTGAAAATAAAGAATTTGACTGTACATAAAGCGCAGCATGTGTACGGCCCATGACACAGCCCACCTGCAGGAGTGTATCCTCATATAATAAATATGGCTGGCTCAGTGTGAGGTGTGTTCAGCTGTGAGGAGGCTGCACACCCAACAGTAATATTATAATGTGTTAAATGGTGACTAATGTGCAGGTATGGATCTTTTGTCTTCCTGGGCTTGTGCGTGTCGGCGGTCATCCTCCAGGCAGCCTAAGGAACCCCCATATAGAGTTAATCATTACATCCCAACCCCTACCCTCATTGATCCCACACACAGTAAAGCCGCTGCAGCAGTCGATCCTGCGCTGGATGCAGATTGCTGTGGCAGAACAGTCGCCTCAGCCTTTAAAAGTGCTTTCATTTTCTCTGTTTGTGCTGAAGAAATATCGAGCGGCTCAACAAGTCTGAGGCCAGTCGATCTGCGCGCGCACACACACACACACACACACACACACACACACACACACACACACACACACACGGTTTCTCTGAGATTTCATCAAAGTTGAATTGACTTTTTGTTTTCTTGTAGCCTGTCAGAGTTGAACTGTGAGATGAGAGTTTGAACTGATGAAACATAATGAACCTGATTACATAATGTATTGATCTGAGAACTATAATTATCTAAGTCGGGTTTATACTCGTTTCATGGCGGCCTGCTGTACACACCTGCACTGTAGATGTAAACAGTGAGCCACAGGAGGCCGGGGTTCACAGAGATTTCACAGCAGCTGAGGAACGTTGGTAGGCACAACATTTAATAAAATAAACACACACAACAAATAAAATGCCGTAATTTATTGATAACGAATCGTAATTGTTCTGCCAGGCAAAGTCGTGTTTCACTGACATTTAGCAACAGAACAGGCTGCAGTTTAACATTGATAAGCATTTGTGCACCGTCAGTGTCCGTCCACTAACAGTGTTTGTTTTTGTCACTGACAGGCTCAGATTGTTATTGTAAGTGTCTGACTGCATTATGAAAGGATCCCTACAGGCTCCAGGTTGAGAAAATACATAAGTTACCCTGCATTAATTGCCCCAATCTTTAAGCATGGCATGGTTAAGCAAGGGCATTTTCAGTGGCAGCTGTGCCACCAAAACTTGTTTTTTTTTTTTTTTTTTTTTAGTAAAACTTTGGCAGCATTTTGAGCAGCAATTGTGCCACCAAAAGGTGTTTTTAACTCACATTTCTAGCACTGATTGGGCGCCAAAAGCAGGTGTTTTTAGTGGCATTCTCAGTGGCAATTTTGCTACCAAATGCAGGTGTTTTTTAGTGGCATCTCTAAAAGGCACAGTACCACTAGAACTGAATGTTCTGTAGTGGCATTTCTAGCAGCAACTGTGCCACCAAAACTTGGTGTTTCTTAGTAAAACATCAGTAGACCAAAACTGGGTGTTTTTACTGGCATTTCTAGCAGTGATTGCACCATCAAAAACGGATGTTTTTTAGTGGCATTTCCAGCAGTTATTGTGCCACCAAAACTTGGGTGTTTTTTAGCAAAACATGTGGCACATTTCCTGCAGTGATGGTGCCACCAAAAGCGGGTGTTTTTTAGTGGCATTTCAAGCGAAAATAGTGCCACCATAAGCAGGTTGATTTTAGTGGCATTTCCAGCAGCAATTGCACCACCAAAACTTGGTGTTTCTTAGTAAAACATCAGCAGAATTTCTAGCAGCGACTGTGCGACCAAAACTGGGTGTTTTTACTGGCATTTCTAGCAGTGATTGCACCATCAAAAACGGATGTTTTTTAGTGGCATTTCCAGCAGCAACTGTGCCACCAAAACTTGGTGTTTTTAACGAGACACCAGCAGCATTTCCAGCATCAGTGCTGCCACCAATATTGAGTATGTTGTAGTAGCATTTCCAGCCTCGTTTGGCCAGTATAACTTGGTGTGTTTTGACGTGACATCTGCGATATGTCCAACAGCTACTGTGAAACCAAAACTGGATGTTTTTAGCAAACCGTCTGTGGCATTTCCTGCGGTGATGGTGCCACCCAAACTTGGTGTTCTTTAGCGAGACATAGCGGAATTTCCAGCTGTGATTGTTGCACCAAAACTGAATCTTTTCAGCTGAAACAGTCATTTCAAGTGTTGTTTGTGCCTAAACTTAACCACAGTGTTATTGAAGAAAAAAGTTTCAGCGTATCTGCTACTTGACATTTAAATGTACCGTGTGTGTTGTTTACAGAAACGTACAGTGTCAACATGTGTTCTGGTGACTGGATTGCTGTTGAGGACATTTCCTTACAGTCTTTTTTCCTCCGTTGCCAAATAAAGACGTGATTATTTGTCTTTTCAGTCCTGAGAGGAAGTGCAGGAGTTGCAGAGTGTTTAAACAGCAGCACATTGTCTCCTCACTGTAACAATGACTCTTGGCTCAGCCCTCGCTTTGCGTTAACGTGCCGTCCACAGACGACAGCTCAGTACGCTCCACAGTGACCACACGGGGAAACAAAAACCTCGACTTTTGAACGCAGTGTTTGTGAGAAGCTCAGTGTTCACTGCGAGTGTGACTGCGGCACTTAAATCAGTTTTAATCTCTGTAAATCCTGAAAGTGTTCTGCATCTCGCTCATTATTTCTGTGGCAGGATTTAAAGCTCCCTGACTTCAGCTGAGATGTAAAAGCTTTGTCATGATGTGTAATTTCAAACATCTCCTCCGAGACATTAAGCAAATGTGCTGAGCGCTTAATCTGCCCTGATTAATATTTCCTCTGAGGGAATAAGTTACAAGGCTTTAAAGTCTCATAAGGAACAACTTGTCAGACTCATTTAAATCTTTGCAATTTATACTTTGAGAGATCTGCCCTCCCGTCATATTCATGCCTCTGAATGATACTTTCTATTAATCTATATTTTATTAGACAATTGGCTGCGATGGACGAATTAATCACTTTACATCTATATAGCCGGTGTCATGAATACCTTTAGTGGTTTTGGGGATAATCTCTGAGAGTCATGAAATGATTCTCAGCCTGCTGTTTGTCTAATGTAGTGAGTCTCAACCTGAGGGTCGAGCCCCCCCGCTGGGTCACAGGATGAAGCGGAGGGGTCCGCAGATGATTTACATTCATTCTGTTACACTAATTTAATGTTTCTGTCTTTATTATCAAACACCATAGTTTTCTCTTCTCCTGCCTCTAAAAATTACCAGAGCTACTTTTTAATGAAGGTTTATGAGATGTAATGGATTTATTAATAGTTAATACCTGTGCTGAACAGTAAATCCTGTTTTAATCGTCGGGATATGAACGTGTGTAATCAACACGTCGCAAACGACTGACAGAAACACAACGAATAAGGAAAATAAATTTATTTAGATGCACCATCAGGGGCCGAAATTAAGTCAGTTTAGCCACACTGATGGGGAAATGTTTGTTCCAAGATATTCATGTCATGGTGTCGTTCATGTTCGCGCTGCTTCGGTCCTCCATTCGGAGTTTGACACTCCGGCAAAGTAGAAAACGAATACATCCGCACATGAAGGATTTTCTCTCCTCTTGGTTCTGGTTCATAGTCGAGCTGCAGAGTTTTAAACGAGCTGAAGTCTCTCAGTAAAAAGTTTGTTACAGTCCTCGGGTCGTCTTAAAATAGAGGCATGAATCATTTCTCTGCATCTTTTATATTTAGAAACACATGATGACAAACATGATGATGTCATCACCTTGTTAATGTAGGACCTGAAGCTCAGATCTGAATCAAGGATCACACCAAGACTCTTGTTTCAGTTTTTTGGGGCTTTTCTCGACAGCAGTTTACAAAGCAAAACGTAAATCATGATAAAGTAATTTCTCCTGCTGTTTAAATTTTTTCACAATTTAAGAACTTTGTTGAACATTGTGGGAGAGATTACGTGTACATATATATATATAAGATATAGTGTCGGGGAGACTTGAGGAGGAGCGATTAAAGAGAAGAAAAAAAGGTGAGGTTTGCTCGACTAAACATCGCAGTCTTTGTACGATACCTTCACAAAGTTAGGTCGTAAGGGTCTCACGTATTTACCCTACTTCGCCCAGAATTTAACGAACACATTTTACTGAAGATGGAGAGAAGAAGTAATCTTTTCCATAACATAAATATCACGTACAATATCTACCCACTCCTCTAATGTGGGGGGTTCAGGAAGCAACCAGCGCCTCGTGAGGGCAGATATCTAAACATCAAACACGTGTTTGTCAGAACGCTTCGCCTTAAAATCCTAAAAATAATGTAGAAAGCTGCAAAGGAAGAGCAGTGTTGAGTATCTTGTTTAGTGCTTTATGAAATTCTGTCCTGAAGATTTGAAACGCTCTCTCAGTTTTTGTTTGACGTTGATAGACCATGTAGAACCAGAGATATGATAGCTTTAATTTGATAGAACAAAAATATTTATCCGTGCGTAAAATTGGAATGAGACGGGCAGGTGTTGCATTTCTTTCGATATATTCGTCATTTTTTGTCATTTTACAAAATGGAAAAATGTGGTCGAATCAGCTGGTTCTAATCTACGTGGTGAATATACCAGAGTGGACGTGGATCGGGGGCGGGGCCAAAATCGGCGCACCTGAAGTCAACTGCAGCGGGAGTTAGCAGCGGGAGTGTAATTTTGCACATATTTTGTATTGAAGAGTTGCAGCTGTCAAGGTAAATATACATGTTCTTTATGGGAAATATTTGTATATAGTTTTACTGTATTTCAGTTTTACCTTCATATGTTCACATTGGCAACCCATGTTTACTTTTTCAAGCTCTAAAACAGTTCGTTGAGCATGTTTGTGCTTTTTATTGTAATAAATAGCATATTTTCTTAATTTGGATTTGATGATTTTGGTGTATTTTGGGGCCCAATATGTTAATAAAGTAGTTTAAAGTGAAAAAATAATTGTCAGGTCATATAGGTGAAGTTGTGCTGTGGAAAAAGATACCAAACATGGGTATGGTAAACAGTTTTCATGTAGCATATAAAGGCAAAATCAAAAGTATTCAAAAACGACCAAAATAGGCTCCGACCCTGTTCAATTAATCGCGATATTGATTTGAGGTCGAATCGATCAGCTCAGCTCTAACAGGCTGTTTCACACACGTGTAGCGTCTGATCTTTAAAACCTTCCTGAACCTTAAAGAGCTGCGAGGAAGCATCATCTTTTTTTTAATAGAGTTTATCATCAGACTGTGGAACCAAACTGAAACTGATCTGAGGTCAGAACATGAGGCTGCAGCTGAACAGTGACGAGGAGGAGGAGTCACGAGCAGACGAAGCCTCCTTTTAAAGGGTCATAAACAAACAGAGCTGATTGACAGGAAATAAATCAGCAGCTATTCTGATTAAAGTCGTTTTTCCTCTGTGATGTGAAAGTAAAATTCCTGGAACAGTTATTTGATTAACAGAGACAATAATCAGCAGATTGATTGATAAAGCAAAGAGTCGTGGGCGGCTGTGATGTCATTGTGTGTGAAACAAAGCCTCGCTGTGTGGTTTGATGTGTTTGAGGAGCAGATGGGTGGTTCACCTCGTCCCCGGTGGACCCGCTGTTTACTGCACAAATGTAAAAGTGCCTGAATAAAGTGGGTTTAATGCGGCCGCAGTATCTGAAATACATAAATATGTCAAGTGAAGGAGCCTTAATAGACCTGCTTAGGCTGGTAATTGCAGCAGTATTGTTTCCTTCTGATTAGGACAGAAGCGTTCCCCGAGGAGCCGCCATCCTTCAGCTGCTTCATCTGCATTAGCCGCCTCTTCCTGCTTTAATCTGCTCCCTCCTCAGGTATTTAGAATAAATCAATGGGAATACATGATTGTTTAATGATTTTTGGAGGAGCTCTCTTCGACCACAGCTGCATGATTTAGAATGACTAATTCCACTTTTTTCCCATTGATCCGCGGCTGTGGGGGCTGGACGCCGCCGCCGCCGTGTGTAGAGAGCTGAGCGCCGAGCTTTTAGCAGCCAGACCGCTGAAGGTTAGAAAATATAAAGAGGAAGAGGAGTCTGAGAGATCAGATCAGCTGAGCTCATGGTAAAAGATACAAACATTTAAATTTATCACTTTAATTATTCATCTCCAGAAGGAGTAAGTAAATTGTTCAGCGCCACAGAAGGGTCAAAGGTCACAGAGCAGCAGCCTGCAGCTGGTCGGGGATCAGTGAAGGCGTTTAACTTAAACTTTATTGACAAACACTAAATACAAAGAGAACACAGAAATGTTTTACACAAACAGGAAATCCATCAAACAACACAGAATAAAAAATAAAAGTAAATAATGAACTAAATAAATACGTTAATATTAATGTTTATTATAATAATAATAATAATAATAGTTAATAATTAGTTAACTATGACGAGCAGAGCGCTCTCTGAATCACCTCAAAATGCTGATAATATTAATACATCATTGGCATCGGCTTTAAAATAAATCAGAATCAGCCAACATGCTTTTTCTGATTTTACACAATGAATGAATATCATAAACTGAAAAGTATCATATTTCATGTCTCCATATGCTGGTGGGCCGTCATGATAAATGAAGCTCCTCCTCTTTTTGGAACCACCACAGAGTCGCTAATAATGTCACTTTCAGCCATGTTTGTTGTTGCCGTGGGTAACAGTATGACATCAATATGTCAACAAGTTGAAGTATCACGATATGAAGTTTTTATATCATATTAAAAATTAAAGTGGTACTATCGTGAATAAGATGTTATGTCACAGCTGTTTATATCCCTGTGTTGATATATACGGCTCATTTTAAGGTAACGAAAACACAACGGTTCTTATTTCAGGTGATTATACACTAAAGAAAACAGTCTGATTATATCATGTTCAATATATCCCCCTGAGTCCTTCACACTGGAGCTTTAAGCTGTAGGAACTCTGTATCGTCTTTGTGTCTGTGGTGATGGACATTAAAAAGTGAGGACGTACAGTCTGTAGTCTGAGGCCGAGTTTACACGACAACAATCCGCTGAAAACTGAATCGTTTCTCATTTTCGTTTAAAAAAAAAAAGTTTTGATAACATTCACTGTGCACACAGATCCGTAAAAATGACCAAAAACACTGTAGTACACCACCCAGGCCAGTAGTTGGTGGTGTGACTTTGTAATGAAACCACACATGCCTACAGACATGTGCTTCCTTCTACACAGCGGCGATGTATGAACAAACAAAATGGCAACCGCACGAATGTTTGTCTGGATGGACGACGAGGTGGAGTTGCGACAATAAATCTACACTTTGCTGGGGAAGCAGCACAAACAGAGCTCGGGAGTCCGCCATTGTTGTTGTGATAGTCGACTTTCTCGTGCATGCCTAGTGACTGGAACTGTAATAGCATGTGCGAAAAATCTTCGTTTTCAGAGGGACAGCATGTTGCAAGTTTACATGACAACGGAGATGCTGCCGTTTCCAAAGAAATTGCACTCTGGAACCCGTTTTCAAAACATTGTGTTTTCATGCCCCAAAACGCTGCTGTCGTGTAAACGATCGGCCAAAACGCAACTAAAGTTTACCATTGATTATTTAGTTGAACTATTAATATTGAAGCTCTCAAGATTGAAGCAAACTGTAAAACTATCACTTATTTTGTTGTAGCTCTATTTTCTTAAATCAATAATAAAATATATATATATTTTTCAACTAATTTGTCATATCGTCAAAATTATTGTTCTCGCAAAAATACCCTAAAATATCATGATATTATTTTAGGGCCATACCGCCCACCCCTACGTCACAATAATATGCACTAAATAAGTACGAGGCTTATTATTTGGGATGTAAATCACAAGTTTCATCATGATACAATATTATATAAATTCTTTTGACGCCAATTAAATATCTGTTGGTATCAGTAAGTCTTCCACAGTAGGATTGTTAATCAGTTCAGTTCAGAGGCCTGTGATCAGTAAGAGACGATATCAGTAAATATCGTGATTGTCTTCTTCTCACTGGTGGCTACCACTGTTTGAATGTTCAGGAGGGAGCTTTGATGGAAATTATGACACAGATGTGTGATGGGAATTTCAAAATAAAGGCCTGTCTTACAGATGACGGTATGTATAGATATTTCAGTCTCCACAGAGTCACGCTGTTATTAAGAACTTTATAGAAACTGTAGTGCAGTTTGTTTGTCACATTTTGAAGCAGAATCAAAGATGACGTCAAGATTTCTTAAACCAAACCCTTTCAGTCCAGTCCCTCTGGAACCAGCAGTAAGCCTTCAGACATGGTACCTAGACCCTCGGTGTGTTCAGACAGTCCTCTTAAATGTGGGCGGGGTTGTTGTCACTCACCGCTCCGTCCAGCACTCGCTGTATTTCCTCATCAGCGGTGACACAGATGGAAGTCTGC
>NC_065514.1:3005663-3006235 GCF_006386435.1 Epinephelus moara
CTCTTTCATTTTATAGTTGTAGTTTACTGATGTATGAACAGAGGTTACATAAAACCAGAGTGACCGTCCTCTACTGACCAATCAGACTGCAGGGTTTCTAGCTCCACCTTTTAGTACCAGATCTGTGTGCTAGGTACCCCAACAGAGGGGGACCAAACATGGGGACGCTAAGGAACTGATGTGTGTGATCTGAACTGAACTGAACTGAACTGAACTGCTCAGTGGAAATAGGTCTTTAGATACCCTCATTAAACCAGCAGAGGAAAAAGATATTTGGATCTGTCACACATGTTCTCTCGGCCTGAAGCTCTGATTCATGCGTTCAGCCTGTAACATGTTGTTTACGTGTTACTGAGCCAGTTAAAGGTGAACTCATTATTCCTGCACGGTGGTTTCTGAGGCCGCACACTGCTGCTGCTCTGTGATGGACACCTTAATTACAGTGGAAGCTGATTAATTATGGGGCAGCCAGTTGCCTCTTTGCCACGACCTGAACCCCCCCCCCCGACACACACACACACACACACACACACACACACACACACACACACACACACACACACACACACACA
>NC_065514.1:3006242-3032686 GCF_006386435.1 Epinephelus moara
ACACACACACACACACACACACACACACACACACACACACACACACACACACACACACACACACACACAAACACACTCCCCCCTCCTCCTCAGCTGGTCAGCATCAGGTGAACATCACCTCAGTATCCAGAGTTTGATCCTGGACTGGTATTTTGTCTCTGTGTTAAGACTGTATTTTCTTATTTCAAAAAGCAGAGGATGTCACGTGTGTCCGGGGCTGAATAAATACCCTCTCATGAATGATTAGAGAAAAGTCAAATCAAACACTGATTGAAGGAGAAGAAATTACTGCAAGGTTTTAAATCATAAGATCAAATCATGAGTGAATACATCATTTTCTTCCTTCGTCTATTTATTAAATCTTGAGGCTGCTTTAATCAAATATTGGTCAAACTGTGGTGTAAAGAGTGTATGGCTGTCAGCTGTTTTCTAGTTATACCTTATTTATGTATTTTAAAGACAGTTCAGGAACCACAGTGTGCAGAAATATTGAAATACATCATTTTGAAAATTCACAATTTTCCTTTTTCTCTCAACAAAATTTAGCGCAAATTTGGAGCATTATTTGTCCAATTTATTTAGTTATTTGTTTTTTTTTCTAGATAGATAGATAGATAGTCAGCGAGCGTCACACACTAATGAAAAAAGCCGTCCTTCCACGTTGTCATGATACGCGGCCGGTCGCAATTATTGTTTAACGACGTCCGGCGGCGTCAGAGGGAAACACGACTGTAAGTGTGAAATGATCAGCACAAGAAATTACAGTTAACGTTTCTGGTCGTCTGTTTTCTGCTTTAATCTATGTCTTTTATATTTAAATCTATCGTTAGTTTTTTTTATTTGGATTTTTATTGTTTTCTGTTTATACCTCGTCTAGTTTTTGTGTAGAGATGCAACGTTTAATGGATCAGTAATGAACAGAAAATGAATTGGAACTCAATTTAGTGACTCCTGGGTTTTAAATGTGGTAAATTTTCACATTAAAGTGAATTGACTCTTTTATTTATTTTATTTTAGTTCATTTTAGATGTCAAAATTTGTTGGGCATTTTTCAGCCTCCTCCGCTGTTTCATAGACTAAAAGAAAAGTCGATTAATTTTGATGATAATTGAAAATATATGTGAGTTGCAGCCATATATTTTTTCATTTGTTTTCCGCTGCTGCAGATTGCCCTCGTAATATAATAATATATAAAGTATTTTTATTAAATCTATTTAAAGATAATATTTAAGTGAATTTTAAACCGTCACGTCTGTTTTTGTTGCCTCTGGATATTTTTATTTATCGATGTCTGCAGTCTGACTTTAGTCTGAAGAGAATTAAAAAGTCACTTCCTCTTCTTCCTCCTCCTCCTCCTCCTCCTCCTCCTCAGGTTCGTCTGTTTACCCACAATGCCGTGAGGTCACTGATGTCAGCCTGCTGGAGGCTGAATCAAAGGACGCAGTCTGTTTAACCTGCTCCTCCATCACACTGTGTTATTTTCACCGTGTGACGCTGACATTTACATATTTGAGCTTCTGAACTCGTCACACGTGATCGTTTGGCTGCGAGCTGACGGAGCAGCGAGAGCGCAGGTCTGCTCCTCGTTAGAGTTATTGGACTTTAATCAAAATTACCTTGTAATTGGTGTCTTTGATTAGATTAGCTGGAATAAAATCAAGCCGTCCCCTCCCCTTTAAAAGGATTACGGCAGGTTAAAAAAACAGTGTTCATGCTGAGCAGCAGCGAATGCAAATGTAATCTGGTAGAGGAGGAAAAAAAATGGACTTGTTGGGAATGCAAATTGGCCCGTCCCCGTTTTATGCTAATAACAGGAGGGCAAAACATTTCAATGTATTCCTGTCTTGTTACAGTCGGGCTAAAAGCTTCTAAATCCCTACCATTTACCAAATTAAACTAATTTCAAGTGCTTCCAAAAGGCACATCTGTAGGCTGACGTTTGTCCCCCGGCCTTTGAGAAGTGGGCTCCACCAAAGCATTCAACATCCCATTGATCCTTGAATAGTCATGCCTGTCAGGGAGCCATATCAACCATTATCATTCTAATTTTACTGCCTTTCTTGCTCCCTAATCTCATTTGCAATGATGCTGGAGCATTTCGCGAGGCCACTGCACTTTCTTCAGAATTTCAACAAGGGCATTAAAGCCCCCCAATTTACATTAATGAAGTGCACATTTAATTAAGGCGGGTCGCAGCAGAACTGTGGAGGAAGACATGTTGGACACCAGGTGGAGGAGACGGGTGGAGACGAGGTGTGAGGGCAAATCTGAGAGGAAAGAAAAACGGCTTTCACCAATTAGGTTTCATCTGTTCGCTTCATTACACTGGACTCAAGAATTAAAGAAAAAGAAACACGTACAGTTTATTTTTCATACTGCAGATACTGTCTATTAACTGTTGGCGTAAATAAATACACAACATTGTTTTACTTAAGAAAAAAGAACTGCTCTATGTCCTGAATAAAGGTTATTTCAGAGAAACAAAAAAAAGAAGATATTTTCAACATGAAAACTATTCTCATAATTCTGAAATAATAATAAAATAAAAACAAGTAGATTTTTCCCCTTAAAATTCTTCTGATAATTTTGAGAAAAATTAAGTGTTATTTTAGAAAATAACACTTAATTTTTCTCAAAATTCTGAGATAATGATTTAGTTAATTCAGCAAAATAAGGGCAGAACATTTTTTCCATTTAAATTTCTCTTCATTCTGTGGTAATATTTTTGATAAATTAGAAAAACAAGGAAAGTCTGACATAATAATCACGTTCATTCTTTTTTTTTTAAGAAATCGTCCAAAATTCTATGATAATGAACTCAAACATTCAAAAACCGGGAGTGATTTTTTTGACATGTTTTGAATGACAAAACAATCTCAACTCAAGGTCCACTTTCTCACCTGTTCCTGAGCTTTTGACCGCATCACATGGTCTTCATCAGCAGTTTGAGTTTCAGAGCAGGACTTAAAATTTGAGTTTGACGGGCTCGATTTTTTTTTACATCAAGTTCAGAAAAAATAAGACTCTGAGCAGGAAAACGTGAGTGAACGCTGCTGAGTGTCACGGTTACGGGATTTAATTTAACAGTTTAAGAGTTAATGACGTCTGACATGTTTGTGTTTTTGTGTTTCAGCTGAAAATCCAGTCAGAGGCTAAAGAAACAAAACAGAAACACAAATGTTGGTTTGGTATGACGCTGTGTGAATGAAATGACTCAGGAAAAAGGAAAACGTAAAGTTTAAAGTGTTTATTTCTTTGAGTCAGTGACGCTTGGACGTGACTTCCTGCTCTTTGTGAGTGTCGCTGTGACCTGCGAGCAGACGAGAATTAGAAAACACGCTGTCTTTACCAGGGTGGCCTGCCAATCTGAGGAAGGCGGGGGGGTCCCAGTCTTTCTCCCCTGCTCTCCTTCTTTGTGTCCTCCAGATGAGGGGGGGTTAGGCTCAGTTTGGGGGTCCTCAGAATAAGTGGTGGTCTCTGGGGTGGAACAGCGAGCGAAGGAGGGGAGGGGGGGCAGACGAGGGACAATGATCCCGCCGTGAAAAGGCAAAGTTATAAATTCATCTATTTGCTCTCCGCTGACCTCGGCTCTCAGCCGGCCCGCCGCTCTCACCCACAATGCATCAGCCTGTCACAATATTGAGGGAAACGTGAGAGAGGAAGAATGACTACCAGATGCTTTATTGTCTTTGTCATTTCCACATAATTAGCCGGGAAGAAAAGTCCCCGCTCTGGTTTAATCACGCTGAATGAACTTGAAGATTTGCCATTCTGCCCGACAGCAGAGGCAGCAACCACCAGCTCTCCTCCCCCCTCCTCCTCCTCCTCCGCCGCCACCGCCGCCATCACGGCCTCGCTCGGCCCCAAAACTGTGAGTTTAACTGTGCGTGACTATGGACTGTGAAATTGGTGAACACACACACACACACACACGGAGACACAGAGGCTGCTGAGCGACCCCATGCTGACTGTTGATGTAGTTGAACAGATTAAGAGAATCAATCTGTTAACACCTCCCAACATTAAGCTGGGCCGGCTGATTTAATGGGGCCACTCAGCCTGAGAGCAGAGCTGTGTCATTAGTTAAGACTCCGTACGCAGCACCATCAAACCCACATTAGTCTGTTGATGATGTTTAATTTGCTTTTGATAAGCCACCTCAGTGTTGTCCTCAGCTGATCAGCCTAATAGTTACTAATTACAAAGATATTACTAATGAATTAAAAAGACATTTACCTCAACGACTAAAACTCCTAATTAAGGAAATGAAGAGCGTCCCCGTAGATTGACTGCAGCGATGATCCACAGTTTAAAAGTTGCTGCAGCGATTTCTTCATCAGTACAGCTGTCAGCGGCACAGGCAGAGGATCACTTATCAAACAGCTGGTCATTTTTTTTAGACTTATTTCTTATCTAACACAGGTTTTAAAAAACATAATCATCAATATTCATATTCCTCCACAACAAGATGATTTGTCACTTAATGGGTGAAATCATCGGGAGAAAAAAAACTGCATATGATTAAAGAATATTTAAATAAAAATAATGTTGATTATATGCCTATTTAGTTTAAAAACAAATAGAAATAGCAGAGGGAAAATATACGTACACTGGTGTAAACCTCCTCAGGGTTTCTCCCAGGAAAGAGTGAGGCCAGGTGGAAGGTGTCTGTGTTTGAGTTTGGTCTTAAAGAAACAGTGTGTCAGTAGGCCCGTTTCCACCGCAGGAACTTCGGGGTAATTTTACGGGGCCGGGGCCGTTGGTGCGTGTCTCCACCGCAGGAACCACCCCCGAAGGACAGAGTTCCGGAACTTTTACAGGGGCTAAACAAGTCCCTGCCTCGGAGTAGGTACTCAGAACCCCGAGAAACTCCTGGGTGGGGCTTGGGGATTACTTGGTGCTGATTGGATATACTCAAGGCGGGATGTGACGTTTTGTAATTACTATGGTTATCGTAGATTAGCTGAGCTAACCGTTAGCTGTTAGCCGTTAGCGGTGTCTGTATTAACTCATTAACTCAATGTACGGTCTGTGAAAATTTTTTTTTTTCCAGCGGATATCTTAGTTACAACATGATTGAGCTAGCAAAGCAGTTTTGTGTTATGTGTGGTATTTATTCAGTTTTGGGAAATCAGGATGTCTAGAAAGCATCAGCTGACAGGGACAGCTAACAGCAGCAGCAAAGCTAACATCAGGACGTCATCTGTTAAAAGCCTCCCGTTTCGGATACGACATGAAACTACTCCAGTTAGCTCAATCATGTTGTAACTAAGACATCCGCTGGAAATTTTTTATTTTTTTTTCACGGACCGTTTATTGAGTTAATACAGACACCGCTAACGGCTAACAGCTAACTACGTCCCTACATTGCCCCGGTCAAAATGGTTGCGCAACGATTACGTCACATCCAGAGCCCGGTAACTTTACAGGAACCTTCCTCCTACTCCGCTCTCAGTGGAGACACGGCGGTTGAGAGGGCCGAGCGAGAGGACGTTCCTGTAGTAGTTCCTGCCCCCCAAATAGTACCAGGAACTTCTTCAGTGGAAACGGGCGTAGTGTGTCAAACAGTTTGTCCCCTCAGAGCGGTTCATTTGCGCAGGTGTGAACACAGCAATCACACTCAGGTCTTCTTGAAGAGGTGGTCTCAGTCCGGTTCCAAAGGAACTCTGGTGCTGTTGGTTTGTGGTGAGAAGGTGTTCCGACCTGGATGTGAAGCAACTGCAGTCACATGACACATTGTTTGGGTTAAACATGAGCATGTTACAGTCCTGGAGGATTATTAATGTGCACCTCCTCCTGTACTGCCTTAATATGCACATTCAGCACATCCAATGCATCAAAACATTGTTTTCTAGTTGGAGCCGCGCCTCGTTTTCAAACTGTATGGTTTGACTAAAATGAACAATGACAGCAATATAGTCCACGATGAGCAGCGCTAAAATCAACCTGCGTAGTTGTCCCTCCATTGTGACATTAGAAAGTGTCACATTTATCTTGCAAGTGTACTCTTCTTCAACGTTTGCTTTACTTCCTGGATTTTTCCCACATGGAAATTCTGACCAATCAAGAGCAGCTTTCTCACACAAGGCATTTGATCTGGTCCTCTTGTAAATGCTGCCGTGAGAACACGAACCAACTCTAGGCAATTATACAACTTTGGAACAACATGAGTCCCTGATTCAGACCAAAGGAGACCACTCTAGGGCTGACAGCAGCCTGAGTGGCGTCTAGTGGTGACGATTCCACGGCTGAAACTTCTCCTGGTCAGAATTCCTTCATACAGGAGGTTTTAACCAGGAGCTGAATGATCCTCAGAGGTCTCTTCCTCCAAAACAAACAGACCAGACGTCTCATTTATAAACTGTGTACGTACAAAATGAGGCCTGAAAGAGGCGTACGCCACTTCCCACACAGATCTATAAAAACAAACTCTGACCCATGCTGACGAAGAGACGTAAAATTGGCGATGCAGATGGTGAGGTGAAAGCCTGATTGTAGAAACTTTTTGGTGCACGCCATTTTTAGCTTTTATCCGTACATACATTTTTAGTGTGGATCCTACGCAGTATTTTATGAATGAGACCTCTGGTGATTTAAACTGGTTAAAACACTGAATGAAGCAGTTTCACAACACAGATCAGTGATTTTCCGACGCTCTCATCGCAGAGCACTTTCTGCGTTCCTGACGCATTGAAATTTGGAAGGACGTAGTAAACTTACTATCAATTTGTCATTTTCACCAGTAATTGTTGAATTTCTGCCTGCATGCAGGTTTTTTCAGCTGAACATTGTTGAAACAGCAGCTAATGTTGCTGATGTTGATGTTTTAGTTACTGGAAAAAGTAATCTCATTACTGCCCAACACTGCCCTCCAGTCTAACATGTAGCAGACGTTGTGCTGGTTTGTATCGTGGGGGCAGATCCATCCCTGTGGCCTGAAGACTCTCCACTCGAGCAGAAGAGCAGACACTCATCCTCCTCATAATCTCATACCATCACTGCAGCCGCCACAAAGGAAGCTGCAGGAAACACGGACAGAGGAGCAGCTTCAGATGCACAAATCTGAAGATCAATTAAAGCTAATGCAGCTGGACGAGCCCGGCTCTCCATGCACAGGCAGTGTACCCTGAACGCACCCCCCCCTCACTGAGTCAGTGAAAGGGAGCAGAGGATGAATGGCCCACTTTATTACAGCGTGCCATGTGCAGTCAAACAGCAGCACCAGGCCCATTCTGCAGCCTTCACAGCCTTTATTAACAGGCTTCAGGGGGGCTTGTAAAACTGTTCTGCCCTGCAGGACGAGGGGGGGGCGGGGGGGCTGCATAACAAAAATCAGCCTCGAATTAAAGCCAAGCAAAGGACTGTGGGTGGGCTGTGTCCCCCTCTCCCCCCGCCCTCTCTGACGGGTTATTCCCACCATGGTTTTGGGTCTAACCCTGCAGCTCGGCGGCTGACAGCTTCACGGCCGATGACGCTAACTCATCACTTAAACTCTCCGTCATAAAAGAGGCCCGTATTTCCCTCTGGCAGAGGCGTTAAGTGGCGGTATCTGTCTCGTATAGTGCAGCGTGTAGGACGACGGGCTGTCAGGCTCCTGCTGTCAGGGAACACAGGGTTTAACACGAGGCATGAAATCAGCCACAAAGAGACCAACAAGATGTCCATCCTGCTTTCTGCAGTAAAGACCTCATCAGGAGGTGAACCTGATCAGACGTGTGGCAGCAGGAGGAAGGTTTGTCTGCAGAGGGCAGCTGAAACTGTTTAAATACACTTTAAACGAACCCATACAGATCCATAGTTTCACTTCTGTCACACTGTCAGTGTCATGATGGAAAAAATGGATCAGCAGAACCAGAAATATCCACTTTTTTTTTTTTTTTTAATTCAAGTAGGGCCCAGAATTGAGCCTTGAGGAACACCACAAGAAAGTTTGGTAGACAGGGACATTCATTTCAGTGAATCTCTACCAAAATTGATACAGCAAAACCAGAGATTTTTTATTTCAAGCATCCCCCTTCATTACCCACCACATGACCAGGTAAAAACATGTATATTTGGAAAAAGAATAGGGCCCAGAACTGAGCCTTGAGGTACATCAGGTACAGTTTCAAAGACAAGGAAATTAAGTTCCACAGAAAAATGCCTCTCAGAAAGATCTGAATGTCGAAAGAGCGACTACAAAACTGATGCAGCAGAACTAGATTTGTTTGTTTTTTTGCTCCAAAAATGTGTTGCTTACATTACCTTCAAAGAATGGGGCCCAGAGTCAAGCCTTGAGGTACACCACATGAAAGTTAAGAGCAACAATCAAAATTGAAGTGGAAGAACCAGGGATATTCTCTCTTTTATTTTGGACATTTGCTTATAATACCACCACATGTGACCAGGGAGAAGCATGTTTATTTGGAGAATAGGGCCCAGAATTGAGCCTTGATGTACACCAAGAAAATTTGAAACTCCTGTCTGAGCATTGGTAAATAATCAACTAATGAAGAATGTAATCTGCAGATTTATCTCATAACTCTGGCAGAGTGCAATACACCTTTTGTACATATAACTTAAAATAACATCAGCTATGCACAACTGATTCGCCAGAAGAAAATGTTGGCATTAAACGTTTCTACAAACCACAGATACGTTACATTCGTCATCTGGAGGTGGAGGGGATGGCAGGTGGCGTGTCACATAGACACCTGCCAAGCTGTAGACCACAAAAGCGGATGTGACATTGCTGCGTTACCTGCCGACATAGTGCCATGAAAAGCAGGTATTAAAGCCAAAACGTGATCTTTTCAGAAACATAAGCAAGTGGTTTTTATGTCCAGACCTCGACACAGTGTTGTTGAAATGTGAAGAAACATTAAGCTTCAGTGTATCGGTTACATAATAACATTGAAATCTAATGTATCTGTGTTTTGGAGAAACGTACAATGCTGACATTTTTTCCCGTGATTGGGTTGGTGTACATGCACACGTTTAAAGGGCGTATTGTTTTACTTGTAGAATCTTGGTTTTATATATTTAGATCTCAGAGACGACATCACACTCAAACAGTTGTGAGTGTAAACTGTGTTCAGAGGCGGGTGGTGCAGGCGGAGGTTGGAGTGACAGCTGGATGCTGGGAGGTCTGACTGGACAGAAATAAAGGGGAGGATGTGATGTGTCGAGCAGTAAAAGGAGAGCGTGGGCCGGGGGTCGGGGGCCGGGGCGGAGGATTTAGATGGGCGTGTTTATGTCTGTGGGGGGGTGGGGACAGTGGACTGTGTAAAGGCCATGAATAAATCAGTGGTTAGTAACAGTATTTAAATAACAGCAGGAGGAGGAGGAGCTCTGCAGCTGCATTACTGAACACACAATAGGCACTCAACAGATGGGAGAGTTGAGTTAAAGAAAGTCAGCGCTTTAGTTAAGAAGCTGCAGTGTGACAGGTGGTGTGATCTCTCAGGCTTGTGCCTTTCTTCCACTGAGTGTAGCACTTTGTCTGCTCATTTCACGGGGGAGTGTCCCAACCTTCATGTCCGCCGGCTCCTCGCTACGCCGCCGCCGTCATCTGAAGGCAGCGTGGTCGCATCTGCTGCTGATCTCTGTCAGCTTCACTGTGGTCACCTGCTGAAACGAGCACTTTAAAGTATATTATAATATAATGACACGAAGAAAACAGTCACCCTTTATACAGTCGTGACATCATGAGATAATGTTACTGTTAACTTTGTTATTTGTTTGTTGTCCACCTTCACGTTGGTGTGATTTAATGTGATAGAGATTTGTGATCTTGGTTTTATATTTAGGTAAAATAACATTGTTTTATGACATGTTGATGGATCTGTACTCGATCGTACAACCAAACATCCAATTCATAATTTCACAGACGACTTTAAAAGACTCTGTTATGTTCATGTCTCTCGTGCACGCTCACATTGAGGACATATACTGACCTCAGCTGTCATTTAAACCATCTACATGTTTGTGTGTGACCCAATCTAGTCGCCAGAAAAATGTTGGCATTGTTAAATTTCTGCAAACTGGGATACGTCACATTTAAACGTAATGTGTCAACATTGCTGTGGTTAGGGTTAGGCACAAACACCACTTGGTTATGGTTAGCAAAAGATCATGTTTTGCCTTAAGTAACCAGTTGTGGCAGGAAACACAGCAATGTCTCGGTTAAATGATGTCTCAGTTAAAAAACAAACAAACAAAAAACACTTTTCATGTAACTATCTCAGCAGGAAATGCAGCAATGTTTCAGTAAAAAATGCCCATTTTATGTAGCACTATGCGGGCAGGAGTAACAGCGCTCTGTTGATGAAAAAACAATCACCTTTTGTGGCACTGTGCTGGCAGCAAACACAGAATGTCTTGAGTAAAATTCATTTTTGTACCACCATTCCAGCATGAACCGCAGCGATGTGACGGTAAAGAACAACTACCTATTGTGCCACTATCTCGGCTGGAAATGCAGCGATGTCTCAGTAAAAAAAAAACACTTTTCATGGCGCTGTGCTGGCAGGAAACGCAAAATGTCTTGGTTTAAATCAACTGCTTTTTGTGCCACTATCGCAACCAGAAATGCAGTGATATCTCGGTAAAGAACAACCACTTTTTGTGACATTATCCTAGCAGGATATGCAGTGATGTCTCCATGTCTCGGTTAAAGTCAACCGCTTTTTGTGCTGCTGTTCCAGCACTGACTGATGGACGTTTATATTCCCTGAGTAAAGTCCTGCAGGAGTCTGAATGACCCTCACATTGAGACGGACAGAGACTGAATCCTCTCTCTGTATAAAGCAGTAATTGAATATCACATTTATTTTCCTATTCATAGAAGAGTGAGCGCTGCTAGCATTAGCCGTGCATTATCTGGTTTTATTAGCTTTACATGGGATGACTTATACTCCTCAGCCTCCCTGCTGTCTGCCAAATCTGCATCTGAGAGTCTGGGGACACTGAGGACATTTGAGTTAATCACCCCCCCTCCTCCTCCTCTAATATCCCTCCCATGGATAATGATATTTCTTCATTGGGATAAGGGCCTCCTCTTGGCTGTGAAGGTTGAAAATGAAGCGTGTTGTCGGGAGGACAAACCTTCTCCTTGCTCCTCAGTTAGCGATTGTCTTTGGGGATGAATTATTGTTAAGTGAATTAGCCAGGATGCATGGTGGGACGGCCTGATTTGGAGCTTTGTGGAATCTCATTAAAAGCAGCTTTGTTATGGCGCAGCCTCCCCCTCAGTAATGACATGCAGAAGGCCCGGCTCGGCCACAGGTCTGCTCATAATGGGCCTGATTCATGGATCTTTGATTGCCGTGTAGAATTGGATTAAAGGATCATCCCGGCTCTTAAAGAGTGCGCGGAAATAAACGGCTGGCTGTGGACAGTTGCACAGTCGCGTCCTGCTTTGCATACATCAGCTCGGTGCACAAGGAGAGGTGAAAGTCAATTAAACATTAATGCTTCTTTTGCATCGAGGAGACAAGATCATATCAGCTCTGCTCACTGATCTCTGCTCAGTTTTACAGTTGATTTTAAGATTTTAATCACGACATCTATGGACTGTTTCCCAGATAATGACCTCATGCATTCAGCTGTTTTTTGTTTGTACCATTTCTGGTCATCTGGAGACTTTTAGGCAGCAGCGGAGGAAGTACACAGAACCTTTACTGCAATAAAAGTACTAATACTACACCGTGGGCAGCAGCTCCAGAGATGTGCCTTCAGTCGGCAGCTGTAGCGGCTTGAATTCGACTAGTGCAAACCTCCCAGTGCAGGGTGTCACTGCGGGCTGGTGGCCTGCTGCAGCGCCCAGTTTTACCTGTGTAACAGCAGCAATAGAAAGTTTGCTGATCCGATGGGGAGTCGGGGCTGTCCAGTCCTTCTGGAGCTGGGGTTTGTGCCGGCTGGATTCAGGTTGCTGCTGCTGCTGACTTGGAGTCTGTCTCTGCAGCTGCTGCCCGCTCTCCTCCCAGTGAGGTGGTCTGTAGAGGCAGGGAGTGAAGTGGAGGACACACTAGCCCGTTTTACACTCCCCGCTCAAGGCAGGAGTATTGTGTCCTTATGCCGCCACGCTGTTCTGTAAAAAAGGTATGATTGTGGAACGGGGGACAGAGTTGTCTCACCTTCGAGACGCCACCGTAGGTAGTGCCAAAATGTTGTCTGTATAAAATGAACTACCAGCAGGATGGGAACACGGTCAGGGCAGGTCTGACATTTGGACAACATGTTATGCGTGTGACCCATTGTGGGAGATTTAAAAAATTGCTACTAGCAGTTAGCAGCTAACTCAAAGAAGAAGACCAGCAGCTGAAAATGTCCACAAATAGTCAAAAAGCTGAGGTCCAGGAGCTCCTTACCCTCCAAGCAGAGGATGAGATCAGCCGCCATATAACAGGGACGCTAAATGATTGTTATTGACATGTGATGTCATTGTTATTGTTTATAAAGAACTGCCAATGCCTATGTTATATGTCACACAAGAGGCGGACGCTGTTGGGCTACATGTCACGCCTCTTTCAATTCCGTGATGCCTTTGTGCTGTCTGATATCACACACTGGAGCGTCATCATGCTGTTGTTGTTGTCTTCTGTGTAAAAATACAAAGGCAGCATAAAGAAGGGGCTTTGTTTGCTCTTTAGCGCCATCTCTGTGTAAAAAGGACTACTGTGATTTGAGGCTCTAGCTAACATTAGCTGCATAAACTTGAAGCTACAGCTGTTTCTCTCTGTCTCTGAAACACTTTGCTGATATTGACTTGTTTTATTTCATTTATTGTCAGACTCTCTTTAAAAGCACCGACAGACCAAGTCAGCAGTTGGGTGTTGGTCAGTGTTGGGCGAATTTTGCTGCTTATCCTGCCCTCGTCTGCGCTAATTGTCTTTTTTTCAGCGCAAGCTGAATTGGCGTCACTGAGAGATTGTTAGTTCAGCGCAGTGCATAAGAAGAGAAACCGAAGTGAGGAAAGTAAACAAAGAGCTAAGGTCCAGAGGGAGTGAGAACAAAACAGACTTTTTATATTGGGTAAGACTATTTTTTAGTCATTGAGGTCTTTAGTAAAAACGTTTTCTGATGGTTTGTATTATTGTTCACGAGCACACAGTAAATATATTATGTGTTCTTTCACCATCAGGTTGTGTTGTTAATATGCTAACTGGCTAACTAGCACCAAGACAGTCTTCCAGTTTCCTTTTTTGAAAGATGATTACAGACGATCGCCGTCTGCCGGTGTGGATTCTTACTTCCTGTCTTGCAGGCGCAGAACATACTTGCTGGTTGGCTGCAGTCTCTGTGGTGTGTTCAGGTGCAAATTTTTGGCTGAGACACTGTGATATGAGGCGAGACACCAGTTCTGTGATGTCAGTTTGGTGTGTGGTTGTCAGTGCTGGAACTTTATCTGCAGGATTCTCTGTCATTGAATCAGACTTTCACCCTCTGAGAAGACGTGCACGGACATCTGCATTAGTACAACAGCCAATAGGAATGCCTCTGTCTGAAATGACCTGTGATTGGACAAAGACTTCCGTCACGAGCCAACAGGAGGAGCAGGAGTAGAGTTTTCTCTCAGGACACTTAAATTGCAATATGCTCAAAGTTTATTATGGGATTTTTTTCCCATTCATGCCAAAATAAAACGGCTTTAACTGTTCAGAGATTCATTGACGAGTCGTTGAGAGAGGGGAGGTCAGGAAGTCTTGAGACACAGACTGAAACATGTACAGACATCGGTACGTGGGCTTTATTGTCAAGAATAAAATCTGGAGTAAACACACTGATGAACGAGACTAATTCCTGAACATGACTCCACATTATTATCTGATTAAAAACACAATGGAGTGAGCAACAGAAGAACTAAAAGGGGTTTGGTCGGCGGGCTGACGTCAGGGCCCGTCGAGCCTCATCGAGCACAACTCCTCACATGATTACGATCTCTCCCACTGAATGAACGACACGTTACATGTGCTCAGATGTGGCGAGAGCGGCCGGGTCGTCTTTAAGAGGAGACCACTCCCCAGGGTCGCCCCGAGCCACAGATGGGTCATCAGATGATCCCCCTCCGCCCGCTGCACACCTTCCAATCTGTGAGCGATATATTCATTACCCATCACTTGATTAAAGATCAGGCGTCCATGACTGTCGCCCCCGCTCACTGTGACATCTCCCTGACGCCGAGGTGTGGACGCCCCCCCCCCCCCCCCTCCCGTTGGGCCCGCGCAGCAGGCCCAGAGCTGAGGTGATCATGTGATGGAGGTTATTAATGGCCGCAGTCTCTCCACCACTTGACATGTTGCTCCAGCTGTCAGTCTGCTGCTGTGGCCGTATGAGTCTCTGGCTGGGAGAGTGCCAGTGGCGGGCTGACCCATCCGTCACTGTCAGCGGCCGCCTGGTGATGAATGGTTCAGGGATACACGGCGAGGATGGAGGGGAGAGGTGTGAGCGGGGCGTGTGCTCGGTGTGTGTTCATGTGTGTGTGTGTGTGTGTTTCAGAGGAGGACTAATGATGAATTGAGCAGAGATCCAGATTGTGGCCGTGCAGTAAACAGGAGCATCAGGGGTTAATGTGCGGCTACAGTACCTGACATTCAAATGTTCACCACATACATGAGCCAGAGACAAGCCGCAGTGTGTGTGTCCTCTGTGATGTCCTGTCTGCTGCATGTTACCTTCATATGATCCTCAGTCGTTCAGCAGGAACAGGAGGGAATGGTGACTTTGTTGGGGACTAGTTAAAGTGGCGAAATAATCCACATATGGTGCTCTAGTGAGTATTTGTGGCAGCAGGACGGTGTGTGTGGGACTGAGTCACAGTAAACTACAGTTTGTGTGTGTTCATGGTAATGAAGGAACATGTCACCCAGAGTCACATGACTGTAAAGGCGGATTTATACTTGTGCGTCAGCTCTACGCTGTTGTGAGCATTTATACTTGTGCGGTGGTGTGTCTGTGTCACTCTGCAGTTACACCTCCAAAACACTAGTTGGCGGCGGAGTTTCTGTGAGATGCTGTAAAGTTTAGTTGATTCAAAACACACATTAAACACACATTAAACACATATTAAACACACATTAAACACACATTAAACATGGCTTAATAGAGACAATTTCAAACACAAGTACACAAATCAGCTTCACTATAACTCGCAGCGTTCACAGACAAACACTTGTCTTTATCTGGACACATTTTCCCCACAAATACAACATGCTAATGTTTTTAGCATGAGCATATGGCATTTTACATTGTATAAATTAGCCTAGCAGCTAGCAGAGATTTCCTCTGCTCATATAAAACCAGGGACAACAGCAACATGTAACAAAGGTAACGTTACAAAATTCGGCTCCATTACAACTCACAAGGTTCACTGACAAAACAACTGTCTGATACTAAACACGTTTTCCAAACAAATACAACATGCTAACGTTATTAGCACAAAAAGATTTTAATAAAATGTCAGAAAAAAGTTCATAAAATGTACAAAAAATGATAAATTTAAGGTGTGCTGATGGATTCACGTCATCAACTCATGCAAAGGTGTGCTGATGGATTCACGGTTCCACCTTAAAAGTTGCCGGCAGTCGGCCCAGTGAATGAAGTTATTTTTTTCTCTTTCATTTTATAGTTGTAGTTTACTGATGTATGAACAGAGGTTACATAAAACCAGAGTGACCGTCCTCTACTGACCAATCAGACTGCAGGGTTTCTAGCTCCACCTTTTAGTACCAGATCTGTGTGCTAGGTACCCCAACAGAGGGGGGACCAAACATGGGGACGCTAAGGAACGCTTCTGTTGGTACCATCCACAACTTTTCACGGAACGGAAAAAATGTGTACCAAACTGAAGTGTTGGGTGGAAACTGGGCTTCTTTCTCTCACCTGCTCAGTCACAGCTCACCTGTTGGCTGCAGCCGTCACTTCCTGAATGTGTTGCAGACTCCCCTCCCCCCTCACTCTCCCTCCTCTTCACTCACACAAATACAAAAGAGCCTCTTCTAATGTAATTGTATCACTAATTATGCATTTAATTCAGTTATAAGGAGCTAACAGCTCCTCAGTGGCAGCGCTCGCTGCTAAAAGGCAATTCATCCCTGAGATTGAGAAATCTAATTAAGAGGAAATGCTTAGCAGAGAAATCCTTTCTGAGGATAATCTTGTTTGCTGGCATTAACATCCCAGCTGTGGCTGGTGTGTGTGTGTGTATGTGTGTGTGTGTGTGTGTGCGTGCGTTTGCGTGCGTGTGCAGCACCTGAAGCCTTCAGGATCATCCTCTTCCTCCAACATCTGTCTGATGCTGCTGCAGGCCGACACACTGTGACCTTCTGAAGATCAGCCTGCACTGTGTGTGTGTCTGTGTGTGTGTGTGTGTGTGTGTGTGTGTGAGTGAGTGTGACAGGCCTGAGTGTTGTTGTTCGGGGTCAAATATTTTCTCAGATGTTGATAAAAGAACTTAAGACAAATCTGAGCTGTAAACCTCCGTCACTGTCCTGACTCCTCACAGCGCTGCGGGGACGTTTATCTCTAGGCTGACATGGAAATTAGCGTTGCCCTGGTTCCCTCGTCAGAATGCCAGCAGGATTTTTATACCTCAACACCAACGATAGCTGTAACTAGAGGCATTATGTCTTTGGGTTGTCCAACCATCTGTGCGTATGTACGGCCATCTGACTATCCCAATCTGGTGAACGTGATATCGCCTTTCGGGATTTTTTTTAATTTGGCACAAACGTCCTCTTGGACTCAACAGTGAACTGATCAGATTTTGGTGGTCGAAGATCACTGTGACCTTGTGGCCATCTCACTCTTGTGAGCGTGATATCTCAAGAGCGCCTTGAAGGAATGCCTTCCAGTTGGTTCAGGCATTCAGTTTGACTCGTCAATAATCTGACTGAAAGTTGGTAGTCAGAGGTCAAAGGTGAAGGTCACTGTGACCTCGTCTGTGTTATTCTTGTGAACATGATATTTCAAGAACACTTCTAGGAAATTTCTTTAAATTTGGCTTAAACTTTCACCTGGACTTAACAATGAAATGACTGATTAGATTTTGATGGTCAAAGGTCAAGGTCACTTTAACCTTATGTGTGGTTCATTCTTATGAATGCAATATCTCAAGAACATCTTGAAGGAATTTCTTCAAATTTGGCACAAGCATCCTCTTTGAGTCAAAGATGAACTGATTAGATTCTCATGGTCAAAGGTTAAGGTCACCATGATATTGCTTCTGTCTTGTTCTTGTGAATGCAATATCTCAAGAAGGCCTTGGGAGAGTTTCCTCAAGTTTGGCACAAATGCTCACATGGACTTAGAAGAATTAATTGATTTAGAATTTTGTTGTTTAAAATCAAAGGTCAAGGTCACTGTGACCCTGTCCGTCACATTCTCATGAACACAATATCTCTAACACCTTGAGGGAATTTCCTCAAGTTTGGCACAAAGGTCCACTTTCTGTCAATGATGAACCCATTAGAATTCAGCAGTCAAAGGTCAAGGTCCCTGTGACCCTGTCTGTCGCATTCTTGTGAACACAATATCTCCAGAACACCTTGAGGAAAGTTCTCAAAATTGGCACAAATGTTCAGTTGGACTCAAGGATGAACTGATTAGATTTTGATGGTCAAAGGTCAAGGTCACTGTGACCTCGTGTCCATCTCATTCTCGGGAACGCAATATTTCAGAACACCTCGAGGAAACTTTGGCTTGGACTCAATGATAAACTCATTAGATTTTGATTGTCAAAGGTCAAGGTCCTTGCACTCGTGACATTCTTGTTAATGTAATATCTCAAAATGGCCTTGAAGGAATTTCTTAAAATTTGGCACAAATGTCCACTTCGAGTCACAGATTAATGGATTAGAATTTGATGGTCAAAGGTCAAGGTAACTGTGACCTCACTAAACATGTTTGTGGCCATAACTCAAGAATTCATTTACTAATCATGACCACATTTCACACAAATTCTTAGTTTAATCATGTCGTTATTAGAACTCCTAAAAAATGTTGTCTGCAAAAAGTGATTTTGGCACGATGCACACATACACGTGTGTGAACATGATGAGGATGGGTAACCCCGGGAACACGCCACGATTTTCTGCTGATTGGGTCGAATAAAGTTTCCTGTGAGATTCAAACTAATAACACGTCAGTTTGTGAAGAGAGAGATGAGATGTTTTTATCAAAGCGTGAGGGAAGGTGTCTGAACCACGTCTGAGTGAGTGTGTGTGTGTGTGTGTGTGTGTGTGTGTGTGTGTGAGTGAGTGTGTGTGTGTTGCAGCTGAGTTTCTGGGACCCCCTGCTCCATCCTCTCCATCTCTGTCAGAGGAGAACACAGAGGAGCCTTTACTTCTTTTAATTTACTATGTGAATGATTACATACCTCATTGGCTGGCCATTGTCTCGCTGATGGATTTAATTAAGTTGGGATTAATCACGGCAGGTGATATTTAATGTTTGGGATGAGAGAGCAGGGGAGTGGTCTTCTTAGATTAATGCTCCCAGCTGACAGGGGTTGAAAAATAAATTTCACCCGTTTTGCCTCCTGGCCTCTCGTTTGCTCTCTTCATCTTTTCCACATCACGGCTCCTCGTCGCCCCTCCTCCTCGCACCTCGCCATGATGACTTATTTATGATTTTACAGATGGAAAATATCTGATGTAGATATACATTTACTGAGTGTATCAGCAGCACTGAAGGTGTTTATATGATGTGTAAAAGGCTTCTTATAACTTCAGATCTTCTCTTGTAATCATCTTGTTAACAAGTTTCCTTTACCGCCAACAGTAGAGCAGTGATAGCTGTTTGTCTCCATGGTTACAGTGTAAACAGGAAGTGATAGCAGCTACTAAAATGTCACTGTTCATAGTACAAGTCAACAAAATGTGAACAAAGTAGGGATGCTCATTGTATCGGTTTTAGGCATTGTTTCGGGTTGTCCATCTGTCTGTCCGTTTGTGAACACTATCTCTCAAGAACTCCTCAAGTTCATTTCTTCAAATTTGGCACAAATGTCCACTTGAACTCAATGATGACCTGATTAGTGTTTTATGGTCATAAGTCAAAGGTCAAGGTCACAGAGTTGTGAAAATATGTTTTGTTGTTGCCCCCGTGTCATTAAAAAAAAGATCAGATGTATTTTCATCAGATGTTACAAATTAAACTCACATTGATCTAAACGATTTTTAAATGTAGAAACATCAACAAAATATTTCTGAACACTTCATAAGTTACTTGAACTGTGTACAAAAAATGATTTTGTAACTATTACAGTTTTTATTTTAGATCAATATAAACAGGATTATGGAAACAATGATCTCCTGTGGCCATCATGGGAAAATTACTGGAGAAATTCCAGCATAATTAACGGCAAAACACTGTTTGCACGGCATTTAAAGTGAAGGAACAATGGCATGACGTGATGACGGGGACGACTGAAACCTTGAGCGGGATTTATACTTGTGTGGTGGTGTGTCTGTGTCACTCTGCACTTACACCTCCAAAACACTAGTCTGCGGCAGAGGTTTCTGTGAAGTGCTGTAAAGTTTAGTTGATTCAAAACACACATTAAACACACGTTAAACACACATTAAACACACGTTAAACATGGCTTAATAGAGACAGTTTCAAACACAAATCAGCTTCACTATAACTCACAGCATTCACAGACAAACACTTGTCTTTATCTGGACACATTTTCCCCACAAATACAACATGCTAACGTTATTAGCACAAGCCTATGGCATTTTACATTGTATAAATTAGCCTAGCAGCTAGCAGAGATTTCCTCTGCTCATATTTCAGCCAGGATAAATCACACACAGTGTGTGGAGGCTTTATTGTCTTCACAATTTATTGTTTCTTATCTGTGAAATTAAAGTAAATCAAAGCTTTGTTTCCACTGAGGGAAATGGTTTCAGCTTACAGAGACAGACAGGAGGTCTGCGTTACTGTGACGTGGAGTCTCCAGCAGCTTTTACAGGGAAATTATCAGTGCAATTACAGCAAAATTCAGTTTTATTTATAAAGCCCGATATCACAAATCACAGTTTGTCTCAGAGGGTTTCACAGCATACGACATCCCTCTGTCCTCGGACCCTCACAGCTGATAAAGGAAAAACTCCCCAAAAAACCTTTAACGGGAAAAAAATAAATAATAAAAAACATGCTTGCCTGGCATGTAAGGTAAGGTAACGTTTCTGCAACAAACAGAATGAGTTTATTACATATACAGGATTATGGAAAGAATGATCTGCAGCCATCACGGGGAAATTATGGTTTTTATTTTAGATGTATTTAAACAGGGTCGTACAAACAGTGATCTCCTGTGTCTGTGTGCAGGATGTACATTTTGAACTGTTCAAAAGTTTAAATGAGGGAATTTTTGTCATTTTTAATTGAAAATTTACTAATGTGACACCAGAATAGGGTGATTTTCCCCTTCAGCTCGACTGCTCAGGTGTTTCCCCAAAATCTAGATGAGATGATTTTTCTGCAGAAACTTGTAATTACAGCAAATCTTCATCTGAAAGTTTGACTCTAATTATCAAAATAGTTGCTGATTAATTTGTGTGTGTGTGTGTGTGTGTGTGTGTGTGGCGCGTGCTGCGACAGCCAGCCAAGCAGAGCAGGTCTGATCACATTGATCGGTCCTCGGGGCCCTGAGGGGCCTGGAGGGGCCTGGAGGGGCCGCGGTGACTCAACCATTCAGTTTAAACAGCAGCGGGGGGGTCGGGTGGAGGATGGGGGGGTGACTTGTGCCACATATGCTGTAAAGCAGCTCGTCGTCAGGGAGGCCATCAGCGGCGTGCGTGTGCTTGTGATTGTTATCTGGTAGAAAAGCTTTGAATATGATTATGTGCGCGGGGCCCTGCTATCATTAACATTGTAATAGGGCATCTGTCAGTGTTGTGACCTGCTGCTCGGGGCCCGCAGGAAGCCCCGTGTCTTCCTCCCTGAGCCCCGATCACTTCATTAATTAACCTGAACCTCAGGTTGCCCACCACTCCCCACACGCCGCACACGCCTCTACCTGCAGAGCTCATTACCCCCCCGCCCGGTTGTTGTGTATTTACACAGGAACATCCTCGGAGCAGGACTCGACACAGCTCCTCTCTGACCTGCTTTATATCAGCCTCTCAAACAAATTAGTGTGCCATGTAAATCACAGCGCCGACAACAAAAACACCTGTCGGGGGACGCATTCATTATCGGCCCTTTAATTGGAAGAGGTGTGTCATAAAAGCAGCTTCTAATCAGCAGAATAATTCCCGTCAGCATCACAAGTGTGGAAGTCTCGGCGACACAAGAGCCTCCCCACAAATGAAATATTGTGTGTCAGTTGATTATATGCCCGTATAAATAATGGCTGAATGAGAAATGATCATTAAATCATCGGTGGCTCTTTGTTGGTGTCCAAATGAGCTGTTTTCCTCCGACCATCTGTTGGTGCGGCCGCCTCAGAGACTCACACAGACATCACTATTGTGACTGCTGCTCTCTGGCAGAACACCAGCTCCCTCGTCTCCACAGCACAGACGAGACGAGACGAGTGTTCGAGTCTTTAACACGCGGGGAGGAAACTTTGTGTTGCTGCTCCCTCAGAGGATGATCCCTGATGACTGTAGTGACTCTCTGACCTTTGGTCCTGCTCCACCGCCAGGACAAACACCACCCTGACCAAACACGCTCAGACGAACCTGAGAGGAAGCTCCTGTTAACCCTCTCTTCCTCCCACTCTGTGTACAGTTTCCTCTCCTTAGCTGGCCTCAGATCTGCTCTGGTTAAAGACATTAATTTAGGAATATGTGATATATAAGCACAAAACTGAAACAACTGTATTTTGAGACAGGGACACAGTGATGAGGTAATGATTAGGGCTGCTGCCTGAAAGTCAAACATTGTTTCAGCCCTAGAGTGGTCTCCTCTGGTCTGAATCAGGGACTCATGTTGTTCCAAAGTTGTATAATTGCCTAGAGTTGGTTCGTGTTCTCACGGCAGCATTTACAAGAGGACCAGATCAAATGCCTTGTGTGAGAAAGCTGCTCTTGATTGGTCAGAATTTCCATGTGGGAAAAATCCAGGAAGTAAAGCAAACGTTGAAGAAGAGTACACTTGCAAGATAAATGTGACACTTTCTAATGTCACAATGGAGGGACAACTACGCAGGTTGATTTTAGCGCTGCTCATCGTGGACTATATTGCTGTCATTGTTCATTTTAGTCAAACCATACAGTTTGAAAACGAGGCGCGGCTCCAACTAGGAGTGGATCAATCTGGAGTTGTTTGTGTATTTCTTTAGTCACTCGGTGTACATCTGTGGACGTCCTGATCTCCTGACTCAGGACGCAGCCTAGTACGGTAGTTTTTTGTACATGTCATGTGACCTACGTTTCAGAACAGGATTGTAACTCATGACCTCAAGGACGCGTTTAAAACTGTGACTGTTGGAACAGTTGTGTTTTGGTGTTTGGGTGTTGGTCACGTGAGTCACTTTGAAGGTCAGCAGAAATAAATCTGTCCTGTTGGTCAGATGTGAGAGGACGTTAATTAGACATCAGAATATGGTCAAAACTCTTCAAACAAACTGCAGTCACTTTATATTTTGTTAAGAAACAAATACTGAAGATAAAATATATCTCATCAGAATGTAAGTACTTAAAGTGAATGTGTCAGTATTTTACTATTATATGTGATATTTTGTGATTAATATAATATTAATATCATTTACAAGATAAATGTAGTGCAGTAAAGAGAACAGTGTTTCCCTCTGAGATATAATGGAGTAGTTGTAGCATAAAAGGCTTGAGGAAAGTAAAAGTGTCTGAAAACTGTACGTAAGTATAGCATTTACCTAAATGTACTTAGGTACATTTAGATATTGTGATAAATTTTATTGTAAATAATTTTTAAAAAGCATCAGTGAGGACACTGGTGCAAAAAAAATGGAATTAGTTCAGTTTAATTTTTGACAGAGGTGGAAGAAGTATTAAAATCCTTTACTGCAGTAAAAGTACTAACACCACTGTGAAAAATACTCTACAAGTGAAAGTCCTGCATTGGTAATCTTACTTCAGTAAAAGTACATATCAGCAAAGTGTAATTAAAGTACTTAAAGTAAATGTACTTATAGTGCAGTAAAATGTTCCTGTCTTTTCCCATTATATCTGATGTTTCTGGATTAACGTCACTGCATTAAGATAAACGTAGTGCAGTATAAGTACAGTATTTCCCTCTGTGATATAATGGAGTAGTTGTAGCATAAAAGGCTAATACTTGAGGAAAGTAACGCCAGGGCCACACCGCCCGCGGAAGCGCCGCAAATACCCTCGAAGTGCCGAGAAGTGAAGCCAGTTTCCTTTTGGCGCCCATGTTAACCGATTGTGTCATCCACACCGGCCACGCCGTGCAGCTCCGCCGCCGGCCCTGCAGCGATCATTTTGGTGTCTGGTCTATTTTCTGCGCGAGCCGGGTAGTTACCCATGATGGAAAAACAACAGCTGGGAGCAGAATCGCTTGTCGACCAGCGCGGAGAAATGCGCGTCTGATGTGAATGGAGGTGCTCCAGCTCGCGCCAGAATTTCGGTGCGCTGCGCTTTGCAGGCAGTGTGGCCCTGGCGTAAAAGTACCTGAAAACTGTATGTAAATACAATGTTCATGTAAATGTATTTAAGTAAAGTCCACTTGTGATTAATTTTATTCTAAGTGAAATAATCCAAAACCAGTACAGACACTGGTGGAAAAAATGTAAATAGTTCAGTTTTGTTTTTGACAGAGGTGGAAGAAGTATTCTGATCCTTTACTGCAGTAAAAGTACTAACACCACTGTGAAAGTACTCCACTATAAGTAAAAGTAAATCTCTGTTATTATCAGACTGTACTAAACGTTTGAAAAGTAAAAGTACTCATAGTTCAGTAAAATGATCCCAGTCAGTATTTTAATATTAAATGTGATATTTTTGTTTTAATATTACTGTATTAAGATAAATGTAGTGCGGTAAAAAGTATAGTATTTCCTTCTCACATGTAGTGGAGTAGAGGTACCATAAAATACTGATACTCAAGTAGAAGTGTCTGAAAATGAATGAATGACTTTATTTTGAGCAAAATAAAAGATAAGACAAGTTCAGCATTTACAGCATTTACGTAAATGTACTTAGGTTCCTCTCCAATGATAATTAATTACAGTATAAATGTAAATAATAAAATAATAATGTATGGACACTGGTTCAGTTTTGTTTTTGACAGAGGAGGAAGTAAAGGCACTCTGTGACAGTACTCCACTACATGTAACAGTCCTGCATTGAAAACTTTACTGAAGTCAAAGCAAAATGAACATAAAGTGAAAGTATTCATAGTCCAGTGTTTTCCCATTATATCTGATGTTTTGCGATTAATATTAAATATTACAAGAACAGTGTTTCCCTCTGAGACGTAATCAGGGGAAAATATGTTGTTTGTATTGTTTGATTTGCTGCACCTCAGAGCAACCTACAACCTACAGGGCAATTAGTTGCCAACTTCACTGATCTGCTCCAGTGATGGGATTTTATCTTTATTTTATTCTTTGTTCTTTGTATTTTCTTGTACATTGTTTTAAATCCAGGATCAGCTGTGTAACACTTTGTACCTTTGTTTTAGTAAATGCTTTATAAATTATATTTCATATATTTATATGTAGTGAATAGTAGTGCAAGTGATTCAGCCTGCCACCTCAGAAATACGCCCGCGTTCAAGCAGATTACACGTTGAAATAAATGTGCTGTATCTGCCCTCGAGGAGACAAACCCTCTCTGTCAGTGTTTCTTTTTTTCTGTTGTGAAGTAGTCAGTAGAAATATTTAAAAAAAAATGATATATTGATTTCACATTAACTATAAGAAAAACTATAAATTAACAAATCCACTGAATGAATACTTTCTTATTTTATTTGGTATTTTGTTCATAGACTGATCTGCAGAGATGATTATTGATGTGTTCGTTGTCTGTATTTGATCATGTGACGATACTATAAAATATTCAACAGCTGATTCGATGCAAACCTGGCATTAGGGCCCCTAATAATAGTGTGCACTGGGGCCCTTCCTACTGACGTACGCCACTGGATGGAGTAGCATAAAGCGGACGCACTCAGGTGAAGCACAAGCACCTGAAAACTGTTTATAAGTAAAGCTTTGAGTAAATTCCACCTGTGATTAATTTGATTATTATGTAAATATTCCAAAATCAGTGTGAACACTGGAGCAAAAAAATAAAGCTCAGTTAAATTTAGTTTTTGTTCATAACTTTAGGGTTCAGGCTCCAACGTGAACACATCAAACACTTCAGAAACTGATTTAGATCTTGAGGCTGTGCTGTAACACTCAGTCTCTTGTTTGTGTATTAATGAGCAGACTTTATATGAATATGATAAGAGATGTTGTGTCTTAATGCTGGACTGTGGCGGTGGAGCTGAGGACGAAGTCAGAGCGTCTGTTCCCAGCGCGCCGTCTTGCAGGGCCACTGGGCGTCCTGGCTGACAGGCTGCAGGAAGCAGCCGGCGCTCAGGTGTCGGCGTCTCTTGGGGTATTAGCTGTGAAATGAGAGCGCTGTCGAGGTAAAGGTCAGGAGGGAGAAACAGTTACCTTCAGCGCTCGGCGAGACAGCAGCTCTTGTCACAGATTAATCTGGGAATCATTATCATGCATCTGTATGTGAATAATTCTGAGGCCAAGATACATTTCTGGATTAATCTGCTGCTTTTCCACATGAGAGAGAGACGCAGGCGGCGAGGAACACAGCGCTCAGAAAGATTAGAATATATGTGTGCATTTATATTACCTCCTTTAGTGTCAGCTAAATTATTCATGTCATCCAGAACGTGTTTCCTGCTGCAGGCCATACATCCAGCATTTCATTTTAATAAAGATCTCCTGCAGCGGCACGCCACCGCCGCCGCGCTGACATTAATATGTTGCATACAGTGTTTGTCATTGTTTAGCTGCATCACAAGGTGGAGAGGATAGAGAGCGTTAAAGGGCTCAATTATGTGGACTAAACATGATGATGTCAGGTGTCACCGAGCTGGATTTACACTGCACAGGAGGAATCAGCTGTGTGTGACATCATGTACTGTCACTGCACTCTGACATCATCTGACTTCATCTTCATTTGTTTGCTTTTATTCAAAACACCTGTTTTATATTTACCATGGCTGCACACAAGTAAGACTGTTCCTAGTTCCTTTACAGAGAAATACAAGCCGTACTAATGAACCTTCATTAATATAGGCCTATATTTTATCTCCAAGTGCACGTCACACACTGAGCGAGCCGCCTGTTAATGACGCTGTGGGCTAATGGGCATGTAGCTACTTCCATGTTTCAGATGATACGTCATGTTTGTAGTCGACCAATGAAGATGAGTTTACATATCACCTTGGGTTCGTCCTTCACCTTCTCAAAATGATCCCACACTTTGGATTTCCTGCCCGAC